>NW_027497437.1:0-155274 GCF_021521415.1 Bidens hawaiensis
AAGCCTAGAATAAGCGATTTTTTGATTAATATGCGAGATATAACATGCAGATTTTAGGATGCAAAGATGTATTTTATTACACAGGAAAACCATAGAAATAAATTATGAAATTTTTACCAGAGTTAATAAATGTCTTAGGTTTATAAATATATTTTTATTATATTTTTCTATTCCACATAAAAATCATAAAATTCCTCCAACACAGAAAGGTACTTGCAGCTATTTCAGTGCGCAGCAAAATAGTTTTATTTGTCTAAAAATCACTAACAAACCAAATTAAACTATTCCAATTGAGTTTTAATCCTAACTCAAAATATGAAGTTCTAGAAGTGGAACCAACCAATTTGGACTTTTCAAAAAAGAGTTATGATGTCGGGAAGACAGACCAGAATCCGTCAGCCCGCATCAGCCTTGACACACGATCTTATAAAATTATAAAAACCATTTAAATCTCGTCAAAAAATTACATATTATACCTTTCTGGAAAGTAGACTTAAATTAGAACATCATGGAATCAAGAATTAATCAAAAGTATCAATTTTCATCGAGTTACAGACCAAACAATAAATGAGTACGAATCTGTCAGAAACTGTTATCATCAAAACTCAAACCCTAACATGTTTATGACATCTTTAAGGTTCTAATTCATCAATTAAGATCATAATTATCAATTTTATAGAGCTTTTGGAATATAGGGTTTCATAAGAACTAATAGAAACATGTAATTGAAGCATAAAACTTACCAATTAGCATTAAGAATTATGAGAATCAATCAAATACACCATCAATTGCAAGAATCAAGGTTGAATTGAAGATGAATTAGGGTTTGTGGGTTGAAATCGTGAGAGAGAGAAGGAGATCGATGATTTATGTTTGGATTTTTGGATGGAGATATTTTATATAATAATATATTAATCATATTTACAAGAATGGTCCTTTTAGAATGAGTTTTGGCTTTAAACGAACTTATAACACCTAAACCGGATTATAACGAATCATTATGAATAAAATACTAACCCAAGTTCATAAAATTAAAGTCTTGTTTCTCTTTCATAATTATTACTTTGTAAAAGGCGAAAAGATACAAATTAAGCGCAATCGAACGCAATTTCATGAAACAAGTTACAAACCAGACACAAAATCACTTAGCATGTAATTTCACGTAGATGGCATAATAAACATATGCTCGACATATAATGTTCACTTTTTCACCAACGTTCAGGTTAGACTTGTGAGATTCGGTAATTCCTGGAATTATCGGTACTTGAATGCTTGTGAAATAACTAACACACTTAATTAACCCTAATTAAGTGAAATGCATGGATGAGTGATTGAGTTAACAGAGTTTGTATTAACGGTGTTAATTTGAAATTGTCGGGTGTCACATGATGTCTTAAGAGAAAGGATGGATTACTTTTAAAACTATTACAAGGCTTTAAATTAGGAAGATCAAACCCCGGCTTTTAAACAAACCTTTATAAACGACCGCTCCGATTAACGAAATTTACGGGCATTACACAAGGAAACGGTGAAACAATAAAATTCACCAAACAATCCTAAGTACACATATGCATTGAATGAAAAACAAGAAACCTCTTACTTAATCATAAACCATAACAAAACAAAATCCAAACCAAGTTCAAACGTCAACAAAATTTCATCATAAGCCTAGGCGGTCTAAGGGTTTAGCTAACAACCATACTCAAGAACAAAAGAAAATAAATAGGTGAAGAGGTATGTACCCGCCTCAAAACCGAGCAAGGCGGGTCAACCCACAAGATAAAGACATTATGAAGGCACAAAGCCAAAACCTATGCGCATGGCGCATACAAAACATGCTCAGGCATCATATGCCCAGGCACACATATGCTCGCGCATCACATATGCGCGCGGCGCATCAGCGCGCGGCGCATATCACATGCCCGTGTATATCGCATCTGCCCAGGCACACATATGCTCGCGCATCACATATGCGCGCAGCGCATCAGCGCGCGGCGCATATCACATGCTCGTGCATATCACATCTGCGCATGAAATATCTGCGCGTGAGAATATAGAGAAGACCTCGCGCATCCTCAGGGTGGGCGCATATCATACGTGCACATAATCAACCTCGTCCTTATCCAAATCAGGATTAGGGCAACCTTGATTGTGCACATCAGACAACCTTCCAGAAGGCATCTTTTTAAGGAGAAAGAATATGCTGATGTTGACAGCTACCAAATGAAAGGTCGACAACTCAGCATGACACATGTGTTACTACGTGATTACAACCAACGAGAAAGCGCCAGGTGTCCCAGAGGACACGTGGCGCAGTGCGATTGGAGGAAGCCAACGAGGTTGAGCCCAACCGGTGGTAACCTTAGCACTATAAATACAGCATCAACTCCACTTTGATGACATATTCATACTCAATCATTGACAGTTACAAGCAGTGATAACACATTCAATCATATTGAATCACATTCACTCACAATCAGTTACATACAAACAGACAGTCTCACAATCAGAGGGTATTCAGCTATTCAGCAATACTCTTGAGATTCTTTTACACTGATTATCATCTTCTCCACAAATATACTGATTCTCACGCCGGAGGGTTACCCCAAAGAGGACCCCTCTGTCCCTTTCTGAGGGGTAAGTAACGGCGCTGTTCATTTTGTAGGTGGAAGAACACAGATCCAGAAGAACCATCGGTGAAATAGTATAATCACACCCGAGGAAAGTAGATCTGCTACCAGTGAGTAGATCCACGTTTCTTCATTGGCGCCATCCACTGTTACAAACGGCAATCAGATCTCATCAGATCTATAAAAAAAAAATCAATCACCATGGTTTCTGGAGTTCGTAACGTTGATCAAGCTCTGGAGGATATTGAACGTGAGGGTGTTAACGACGGACAGCAGGTTCTGAGGGTTCCGCGTGATTCTACGCGTACCACCAGCAACCGTCCCTTCGTCACAACCCCTCACGGCCAGACTGAAACTCCTCCAGACGATCTCACGTTACAAAATATGGCCGGCGCGAAACTGAAAGGACCAATGGGTCCAGAAGAGGAAACAAATGATCCAAATGAATGGCTCATAAACGAGCAGCGGCGTCTGATGGAAAAATACAATGAAATGGTCAAGCAGAAAAAGCTAGCCGACCAAACACAAAGGCAAGCTTTTGATAAGCAGACTACAAAAAGGCCGCGCGCGCCGGAAGAAGGACATTCTGTTCACACTGCACACACTGAGTTCAGTGATGAAGAAGTGCATAGCATGAGGAAGACACGGGATACTCATGCAGGAGGCTCACAGCTCCGCGCGCCTGTGAACATGGCGCCTGGAGCCAGAGCAGATCTGGATCTGCACATGCCGTACAGCCCACCGGTCAGAGGGCAAGTGGACGTAACCACGCCCTACAGACCAGCCATCCTGGTAAAACACTCAAAGTTTACTGCGCGCATCGCGCAGGCTCCCATCCAGCACAAGACAAAGATGCCAAGTGGTCTGGGCAAATATGATGGCACAACAGATCCAGATGACTTTTTGCAAGGTTTCTATAACACGGGAAACCTAGAGAGCTGGACGATGCCAACATGGTGTCATATGTTTGCTCGCTGCCTCACGGGCGCAGCGCGGGTATGGTTCGAGAGCTTGCCGACAGGGCAAATTGATGGGTTCGAGGAACTATTAGAAAAGTTCCAAGCCCACTTCGTACAGCAGCGCAGGCACACGCGCGATCCTGATGACATCATGCACTGCATACGCAGGAATGATGAAACGATTGAAGATTATATCACTCGTTTCAATCAGGAATCCCTGGCAATCGGGGGTATAACTGAGCAGCTCCTGCGCGTGGCCTTTATACAAGGCGCGCGCAGTGATCAACTCCGCCTGGCTCTCGTAAGCAAAGATGGTATGCCCACCACGTGGGCCAAGTTAATGGAGGCATCGCGAGTTTTCGCGAAAAATGAGAAACAGATTGCCCAAGATAGGGCAAGAGAAAGAGCGCATCAGGCAGAATCACCGCGCAGCAAAGAGAAGAGGGCCAAACAGAACTCTGTATGGTCCAGGTTGCAGCCAATAAGTTTTTCTTCCGCGGAAAAACAAGCGCAACCAACCTCACCCCAGCCCCAAAAAGAAGTTCGTAATCGCGGGGAGGGTGACAAGAGGGAGGGCGGCAGAGATCCTAGCAGACCTCTGCCAAGAATATGGACACCCCTCACTAAAACACCTTCACAGGTGTTAAGTACTGAGAATGTCCAATTCAAGCCCCCCAAGCAACTACACTATAAGGGACCGCAAAACAGTGGCAAATATTGTGAATTTCACAGGTCCCCGGGCCACAACACCGACGCATGCCATCATTTAAAGGATGCGATCGAGAAGGATGTAAAGTCAGGCAGGCTGGCTCACTTGGTGAAAAACCAAAGAATAGAAGATGAGCAACCGGAAGGAGCCTCTGCCAGCAAGAAATACAAAAGAATCTGTGTGGCTGAGGGGGGACGACAAGGGCAGACGTCAAAAAAGAGAAGAGCGCAAATCCACGGAGATTGGCGCGAGCAGCAAGTCATCTTCCCAAGAATCAGGGGAGGCCCTTCAATAAGCAGTCCTCTCGTCATCACCACACACATTGCTCATTACGAAGTGTCAAAGGTCCTGGTGGACACTGGAAGCGAATCTGACATTATGTATGAGCAGTGTTTCAGAAAGTTAGACCCGGCAGACCAAGCGCGGCTCGAAATTGTGAACGCACCAATCTGTGGTGTTTCAAATGAAATCATCCATCCACTGGGCCAGATTCAGTTTGAACTAACTATGGGGGATGATGAGCACAAGCGAGCAGAAGTTGTCAACTTCTTGGTCTTGCCCACCACATCATGCCACAATATGATCCTGGGTAGGGGAACGATTGCCCAATTTAATGCTGTACCGTCGCCAGCGCACGGCGCATTGGGGTTCCCTACACCAACAGGCGTAACATTTGTTTACCGCGATCATTTGTGCGCAGTGACAAGTACGCCGCGGGAAGGGAGAATGAAACTTCCAATGGACGACAATGCGCCAGAGAAGTGGATTTTAAACCCAAAATTCCCAGACCAAACGGTCACAATTGGCGCTACCATTTCAGACGAAACGAGATTGAGAATGAAAAGGTTGCTCACAAAATACACGTCGGTCTTCGCGTGGCAACACTCCGATATGACTGGGGTCCCGCGAGACCTGGCGCAACATTCTCTTAACACGTTCAAGTCGGTGGAGCCAATTGCTCAGAAAAAGAGAATCATGGGGGATGAAAAGGCGAAGGCCATGAATGAGCAAGTTGAGGACCTGTTGCGCGCAAACATCATCCGCCCGATCCGATACCAGACGTGGGTAGCCAATCTTGTGATGGTAAAGAAAAGCAACGGGTCATGGAGGATGTGTATTGACTTCAAGGACCTCAACAAAGCATGTCCGAATGACTGTTACCCCCTCCCAAACATCGACGCAAAGGTGGACTCCGTGGCGCCATTCAAGCTCAAATGTTTCCTGGATGCCTACAAAGGCTATCACCAGATTCAAATGGCACCACAAGACGAAGACAAGACGGCCTTCAGGACCGACAAGGGTGTTTTTTGTTACACAAAAATGCCCTTTGGTTTAAAGAATGCGGGCGCCACCTATCAGAGACTTATGGATTCGGTTTTCAGTGAACAAATCGGAAGAAATCTAGAAGTCTACGTTGATGATTTGGTGATCAAGAGCAGGGAGGAGAGACAAATGCTCAAAGACATCGAGGAAACTCTTCAGCGCCTAACGGAAGTTAACATGAAGCTCAACCCGAGCAAATGTACTTTCGGCGCAGAAGAGGGGAAATTTCTTGGTGTAATGGTCACTAAGGATGGTTTCAAGGTGAACCCTGAAAAGGTGGAGGCCATCCTTGACATGCCTTCACCATCCACCATGAAAGAGGTTCAGAAGCTGAATGGTAGACTGGTGTCAATCAACAGGTTCCTAGCGAACCACGCCAGCAAATCTACTCCATTCGTTAACACTTTGAGGAACTGCTTGAAGAAGAGCCAATTCAAGTGGACGCCTGAGGCTGAGCAAGCTTTCACTGAGATAAAAGAATGTCTCATAAAGCTGCCCGCGCTCACAGCTCCACTTCCTGGCGAAACACTTACATTGTACTTGTCAGCTGGAGATCGCGCCATCGGCGCCGTATTATTGGTGGATCGCAAGGGGATCCAAACGCCAATATACTATGTGAGTCGGGTGCTCACAGACCCTGAGACGCGCTATTCCATCATGGAAAAGTTAGTTTTGTCACTAACACACGCGTCGCGCAAGCTCCATAGATACTTCAATGGTCATCCTATTGAAGTTCTGACTGGTTACAACATCCAGCAAGTCTTGCGACGCCCCGCGCTCTCCGGAAGGCTGACAAAGTGGGCGCTGGAATTAGGTGAACACGCGATCACCTATAAGCCCCGTCCAGCAATAAAGGGTCAAGTTTTAGCGGATTTCATCACGGAAATCCCAGAGGGAAACATTGAAGAAGCCCAGCGCGAGGTAGACCCTCCGCGAGCAAATGATGAAGAGGATGTTTGGAGGCTTTTCACTGATGGAGCCTCCAATAACGAAGGGTCCGGCGCAGGCCTCAAACTGGTGGACCCTGATAATCATGAATATACTTATGCTATTAGGTTGGACTTCAAGAGTACCAACAATGAGGCTGAGTATGAAGCCCTGCTGGCTGGTCTGCGCATTGCGCGCAAGTTTGGAGTTAAAAGACTAGAGGCTCATGTTGATTCTTACTTGGTAGCAGCTCAGGTCAACGGCCTTTATGACGCCAAGGAGAACACAATGCCTCTATATCTAGAGCAGGCAAAAAAGCTCGTTGAGCAGTTTGACTTCTTCAGAATCATACACATCTCGCGCAGCGAAAATAAGTCTGCTGACGCGTTGAGTAAGATGGCTTCAACTAACTTTGATCACTTTGGCAAAGATGTCAGGGTGGAGGTGATGAGCAGCCCGTCAGTGCAGACGCAATCTGTCCTTGTAATTCATACAACCCCTTCATCCTGGGTAACTCCAATAATGGAATTCCTGAAGGAGGGGAAGTTACCGGACGATCGCGCACAGGCGAGAAAGATAAGACACAAGGCGCAGAACTATGAACTACTTGATGGTACAGTACATCGGCGCTCTTATCTTGGACCGCTCATGAAATGCCTGGATGCTGAAGAAGCAAGCTATGTGATTAGGGAGATTCATGAAGGAATCTGCGGAATACACGCTGGCCCGCGCATGGTGGTTGCCAAGGCAATGAGCGCAGGCTACTATTGGCCAGGCATGTACTTGGATGCGCTAAAAGAAATCCAAAAATGCAAGGCATGTCAGAGCCACGCGCCAAACACCATGCGGCCAAAGAACAACTTGATTCCAGTGACCTCCGCATGGCCTTTCCACAAATGGGCCATTGATATTGTGGGGTCGAGTGAAATTTTTGGTAGTGGCGATAGATTATTTCACAAAATGGGTTGAGGCCAAGCCACTAGCAAGAATCACAGCTGAGGCGATGAAGCAATTTATCTGGAGCCACATCATTTGTCGTTTTGGCCTTCCTATGGAAATTGTGAGCGACAATGGCAAACAATTCACTGACAGGAAAATATCCAGCTGGCTCAAAGAATTGCACATCAACCAAATCTTCACTTCGGTCTACCACCCTCAAGGGAATGGCCAAGTGGAGCGCGCGAATCAAAGTTTGTTAAATGGGCTGAAGAAAAGATTGGAGGGAGAATCCCATTCTTGGGTCGAAGAGTTACCTAATGTCCTGTGGGCGCACAGGACATTAAGCAAAACTAGCAATGGCGAATCCCCGTTCAGCCTAACCTATGGGACAGAGGCTATGATCCCAGCAGAAATTGGATGCCCATCCCATAGGGTACTCATGATGAGCAAGACTGATAACGAGCGCGAAAGAAGATTGGACCTCAACTTGCTTGAAGGGCGCAGAGAAGCGGCTATCATCAATGAAGCCAAATACAAGAAAAAGCTGGAAAAATATTATAATCAGCGCGTTAAAGAATGCCACTTCAAGAAAAATGATTTTGTCCTTCGAAACAATGAAGCTAGCCGCGCGATACCCCCAGGAAAAATGTCCCCCAATTGGGAGGAACCTTATCAAATTTCAGAAGATTTGGGGAAAGGCGCGTACACTTTAAAAGATTTGAATGGAAAAAAGATACCGCGCGCGTGGAACGCAGCACAGCTTAGAAAATGCTTCATGTAAATGTTCAAATATGTAATCAAGGCTTTTAAGCCATCATGAATGATGATTCGCGCTATCTTTCAATATTTGTTCTATTACCTTTGCATACATGTTTCACACTTCCTTTATTAATTTGGAACAATATGACAACACTATATTGACTTCAAAGCAAAATAAAGCGAAGTAAAACATACATGCGCGAGCCTTAGCTCAAACGCATTAACGAGTCTTAACTCTAAAACGCCAGGGCCTTAGCCCAAACTTACGAGCCTTAGCTCAAACACGTTAATGAGTCTTAACTCTAAAAACGTCAGGGCCTTAGCCCAAAACAAAGAGCCTTAGCTCAAAACACTCACAAACATCCATCTTACATCCCGCGCAGCCTGATCATAAAAATCCTTAAACACAACTAAGGCAAAGTACATGCCATATCATGTTAAGGTCTCAGGTCGAGGTCGCGCGCGGAATCATAGTGGATATCTGAGTAACACACGCTGACATGTAATGGCTAAACTCATACTTCCATATAAATACCGCGCGACAACGACGCGCAAAAAAGAAATAATGAAAAGTTAGCGCGCATGTCAGCATAAACAAGATACTGCAAAACCACAAACAAAATAGAACAGAGGTTAAGTGAATAATTTCCTTACAACCTTGTTCTTATTTTAACGTGCAAGCATATCTTATATCTATACAAGCAAACATGAAGAGATGAATGGAAATGCGCAAGATGTGAAAAAGAGAAAACAAGTTTCATTCCATTGGATTGAAATTTACAAGTATGATGAGTTACAAATTACAAGTATAAAAAATTAAATATGTAAAATTTGATGAAGGGCTTCTCAAGTCTCCACGTCGACGTCAGCCACTTCATCACCTTCATCGTCTCCCGCAGCATCTGACGCGGCCTGCTCCTCATCTCCGAACTGACCATAGTCAAGTTCTTCCTCCTCATTGGAGTCTTCTATCACGACGGTGTCAGGAGCAGATTTATTCGCAGCGCCAGAGCCGCTGGCAGGGGCAACATCCCCCGCGCCACCATCATCGCTACCAGCCCTCTCGCATTCATCGAGCAACTTCTTTAGCGCGCCGAGGTCGGGCTGGTCAGCAAGCGCAGCTATCTGCAAATCATTAGAAAAGTATTGAGTACAAAACACTTGGAAAAATTAGTCAAGTAAAACTCATTAAGGTCAAGGTACCTGCATAAGGATGGGGATGGGAGTATTCATATACTTTTCCCCCACCGCGGCCATGTCCGCGCAGGCCGCGTCGCTCTTGTAAGGGTACTCGGATGGGTTCTTCTTCAACATGCCATATTCATACCCATCCGTAAACCCTTCAGCTCGGCCCACCAAGCGCGCGGCGGCATTGCAGTCCATCACAAGGGCCTGAAACTCGGCGGAATATTTCATCGCCAAAGCGCAGCGAGTTATGCCCTGTGACACCAGCCATTGGCGATCCTGCGCGAGGCCAGCAACAGACGTCTCGAGGACAGGAACCTGGGAGTTTAATAACTCAACAGTTTCCTTAGTCTTTTTTAGCTCCTCCTTATCAGACGCTGCTGCCGCCAAAATTTTTTCTTTCTCCGCCTGCGCAGCACCAAGTGCTTCCTGGCTGGACGCCGCCGTCGCCAAGGCCTCATCTCTATCGGCCTGCGCGGCCGCCAACTCCCTCTTCAGGCGCGCAACCTCGCTCTCCAGTGATGATTTTTCAGTGATACTCTGGACGATAGCTTGGTCACGCGCCTCAGCCTGCTGTTCCAAGACACGCACTCTACGCGCGTACTTGGCAACTTCGGCCTCCGCCAACTGCTGCTTCTCCCGCGCAGCTTGGAGCTCATGCCCGCGCTTAATATAGGCGGTGTTGGCACTTGCTCGGTTTTCGCTGAGCTCCGCCTGGAGTTTCTCAGCTCGTGCGCGAGCATCAGAAAGGTTCCAGGCGGCCACCTTAGCCTCTTGCTGGGCTGCCACAAGAGCATCGCGTACTTTAATATAATCGCGATGAAGCTCTTGGGAGGCAGCAAAGAAAGCTGACCCAGCGAAAATGTGATCGTTGAGCAAGTCAGCGCGGGTGCGCTCCTCCTGATACCTCCTTTCAGTAGGAGGCACGGCATGAGCCCAGAAGTCCTCGCATACGCCCATGGATTGGAATGAACTGTCTTCATTAATATTCCATCTCGGGCGATAAACGTGGTCACCTTCCTACAAAACACAAGAAATGTTCTAAGTCATAAACATACTTATATGGAGGTACGCGCAGCGGAGCAACAAATTAAAACATACCTGCGGGGATGAAGCAGAAAAGTCAGCGCCAGCCCCACCAGAAGTATGCGCTGCGAAGACTTGTGGCATCGCAGGGCTGGCGCGGTCTCCCAAGGAGTCCTCAGCTTGAGCCCCCTCATCCTCCTCATCTTCTTGAATAGGCCTCTTCTCCTGCGACCTGGGGGGCTCCAAACCAGCCTCGCGGAGAGGGCTGCGCGTAGGAGGAGGCGAGGGAGGTCTCGACGCCGCCAGTTCGGCGCGCAATACGGCTTCCTGCTCCTTTGTAACCCCAATAAGGGGAGAATCAGCACTAGCAGGAGCAGGACCAGAACCAGCGGCGCCGCCAACGGCGCCAGGAGTGTCGCCAGCAACTTGTACGCCAGCTACAACTCCTATGAACAAATCAACAAGGAAAAATGGTTTATGACTGAATCCAAAAGAAAAATAAAGAAGACAAGTGTGCAAAACATACCTTGGCGCAATTCTGTTCGCGCGGCGAACATCGCCATAAAGTTCATTCTACCCTTTTCAGAGGGTAGAACAGGGGACTCCGAAGCAGTCCCCGGCGCAGCCTCAGCACCTTGTGGCGCCTGTGGCTGATCTGCTACCGTCGCCGGTTCTGCAAACATTCAAAGGAGCAAAGGTTTAATAACAATTCAGCCAGATGAAGATAAACAAAGTATACCTGTTGCAGGCGCGGCACTGCTTCTCTCTTCAGCCGCGCGAACGGAGGAGGTGACGCCACCATACCTCAAGTGGACAGGAGGTCTGCCCACTCTCACAGGCAGGGAAGCTAAAGAAACCTTGGTGGTAAACACCTGGGTTTCCTTAGGTCCCTTCGTTTGAGCATGGGGATGAGCAACAGGGGTGTCATTTTTCTTCTGTTTCTTACTGGCCCCTGCGCCAGATTTCCCCTTAGCTTTGCGCTTTAGTAGGGGCGCCTCCTCTTCCTCCTCCTCCTCTTCCGCGAGCTCCAGCTCGTAGTTTTCAAGCGCATCTGCAAAAACAACCAACAGAACTGTTAATAAACTTGGGTATTCTAAAGGAATGAGCATAAGTGCGAAGGCTTACCAGGTGCGTCACTGTCAAAGTCAAATTCCAGATCCACTGGGATGAACATGTCATCGAAGCGATCTGGGAAACCAACTTCCCCAGCGCCAAGCGCGACGGAGCCACCCTCCACTTGTTCATCATAAGCGGCAAGGACATAATCCTTGGTGACTGCGCAAAAACAAGTCAAGTGATATCAGCAAAAGAATTATGTTCGCGCAGAAAAAATAAATAAAGCAATGAAATAAACTTACACAACCCGTCGACTTGGATAACGGGCTCAAGCGCGCTGTCGGCCCAAAGCTTACTCATGCCGACCCCCACCAGCGCCTCCTCGCAAATTTTCTTCGCGGGGGATGGTTCGGCGGTCAGTTTCTTAACCCAGGCGCCAGTTGGGTTCTTGAGGACACCCTCATCCGCAGGCGCAGAAGAGATAGAGCGCATGGTCATACGGATGGGGATCACACCAGCCCTTATGTAAAAGAACCTCTCAGACCAGTCATGAAGGCTCTTGAATGAAACAGTGGAGCACTTCACCTTCTGACTGCGAGGAATGAAAGAGATCCAATTGTCCTGGATCTTGGGCTTGTAAAAATATTGAAAGCGCCGAGGAGTGGGTTCCTCGCGCTGGGATTTGCACATGAACTCAAAGTGAGTCACGCGCACGAGTCCAAACGGATGGACTTGGGATATATGAATCCCATAGAGCTTCAGCAATGCACCCACAAACCTTGTCATCGGGAGACGAAGGTTGCAGTGGGTGAAAAAGTGGCTATATAGGGATATATAGCCGGCAGGCGGGTCCGCCGCCGTTTGCCCGGACCTAGGCAACATGCAGCCAAATAGGGTGGGAAAGCCCTGAGAGGCGATGAGGTTGTCGAGATCCGCCTGCTTCAATTTGCAGAGGATTTCATTCCACCTTTTGGTGGCCTTGGTCCTCCCTACTTCCTCCGATGTGGTCTCAACAACCCTCTTCCCTTTCCCCTTTTGCTTCAATGTCGACATCACCACAGATTTCACACGGCGTCTTCGAGAGGCAACAGAGGTGATTGAAGGGCTAGACGAGTCTGAACTATCAAACATACAACTGCAGCAGCAGATAATCGAGAAATCGAAAAGATGAAAACACTCAAATCAGAATGTGAAAGGCAGAAACTCGAAAATTATCAACAATGAAGATGTAGATAAAAAATTTCCTAACGGCCTCCTTTTATAGGCCCAGGAGAGAGAAATGTGGCAGCTGATCGGATTTCACGCGCCCCCACTCGCGGGTGCAAGCCAACGAGGGCGCGACACGTGTCCCTAACACTGTTGAGGGGACATAAAAATGTAACCGACCTGCCACGGAACAGAGACGCGCCCCCACTCGCAGGTGCTAACCAATGCGAGCGCGACACGTGTTCAGGACAGCTGTGTGAGGGGACATGAAAGGCAACTGTAGCACCTCGAGCACACGAAACGTCTGACACGTTTACGGCGCACGTCACCACCAACTAACCACGTGTTTGGACCCTTCGTTTTCAACCAAATGGATAGAACTTCGCGCAACGATGGAAGCAACCAGGAAAACGACAAAACCCCATTAAAAGACAAAAATCAGTAAGTCTAATATCCATCTTACCGCGCTCGCGCGAGATAAGACACACATTAGACTGGGGGGGCTTGAAGAGGTATGTACCCGCCTCAAAACCGAGCAAGGCGGGTCAACCCACAAGATAAAGACATTATGAAGGCACAAAGCCAAAACCTATGCGCATGGCGCATACAAAACATGCTCAGGCATCATATGCCCAGGCACACATATGCTCGCGCATCACATATGCGCGCGGCGCATCAGCGCGCGGCGCATATCACATGCCCGTGTATATCGCATCTGCCCAGGCACACATATGCTCGCGCATCACATATGCGCGCAGCGCATCAGCGCGCGGCGCATATCACATGCTCGTGCATATCACATCTGCGCATGAAATATCTGCGCGTGAGAATATAGAGAAGACCTCGCGCATCCTCAGGGTGGGCGCATATCATACGTGCACATAATCAACCTCGTCCTTATCCAAATCAGGATTAGGGCAACCTTGATTGTGCATATCAGACAACCTTCCAGAAGGCATCTTTTTAAGGAGAAAGAATATGCTGATGTTGACAGCTACCAAATGAAAGGTCGACAACTCAGCATGACACATGTGTTACTACGTGATTACAACCAACGAGAAAGCGCCAGGTGTCCCAGAGGACACGTGGCGCAGTGCGATTGGAGGAAGCCAAAGAGGTTGAGCCCAACCGGTGGTAACCTTAGCACTATAAATACAGCATCAACTCCACTTTGATGACATATTCATACTCAATCATTGACAGTTACAAGCAGTGATAACACATTCAATCATATTGAATCACATTCACTCACAATCAGTTACATACAAACAGACAGTCTCACAATCAAAGGGTATTCAGCTATTCAGCAATACTCTTAAGATTCTTTTACACTGATTATCATCTTCTCCACAAATATACTGATTCTCACGCCGGAGGGTTACCCCAAAGAGGACCCCTCTGTCCCTTTCTGAGGGGTAAGTAACGGCGCTGTTCATTTTGTAGGTGGAAGAACACAGATCCAGAAGAACCATCGGTGAAATAGTATAATCACACCCGAGGAAAGTAGATCTGCTACCAGTGAGTAGATCCACGTTTCTTCAATAGGTTCAAATAATAAATTCACAACGAAAATAATAAATTCAAACCGAATAATGAAAATGTTTGGATGAGTAGGTGTTGAACCTGAACGATCTCTGCTCGAACCCAAAGGCTTTTCTCCTCTCCTTGCTATGCTTATGTTCCAAATTTTGCCAATTAGTTGTCGGCCTCCTCTCTTTCGTCTCGGGTCTTTATATATATATATATTGTGTGAATTAAACCTCCACCGCCCAAGAATGTTTGATAGGTAATCACATATTCACAGCTCAACTCTATATTAATTAGCCCATGTAAAATATATTTTTGTAGGCCCGGTCAACAATCAGTTGCAAAGCAATTAAACTTGACTTAATTTTTGCTGCCAACTCCATGTTCTCATAATGATCACCTACCCAATTGTAATGTAAAAAAAATCATGTTGAAGTCCAATTATTATTTTGAATTGTGATCTACTCCCCTGTGATACAAAACCAACACAACATAACTTAAATTTATTATAATTATTTATGATCACATGGTAGCTCTTTGATACGTGTTTTCTTCATGACTATAGAGTATAAGAAAAACCAAACAATAGTTATTATAATTATTATAAGTCAATTTAATCGTTTTAGCTCGTTGTCTCAAGTTTAGTAAAAGTACTCAATTTTAGCTCAATATCTCTTAGAATCTTAAAACCACACATATGAGCCAACTAAGGATAATATTCAATAAAAACCTAACTCAAAATTACTAAAAAGTGTAAGAAATATTTATATAATAATATTTATAATTTAGACCATATCAACAACCTTTTCTTATAAGGTAAACCGCAACCAAATGGGACCTCAAAACACTATAAATACTCGTCTAAAACTCAATTAAGCTCGCACACACCATCGCTACACATCGACGACCCTAAACCCTAATCTAATTGCAATGCAAGAAGCCGTTTCGATCCCTAACGACCTCAAGTTCCAGCCTTGAACATTTTTTGCTCAATAACCCTCAATTCGCGACAATTAACGGTAATCCATATATGCTTATTACTCGTCTTTAACTGATAATCAAAACCCCTAAATCAATTTTGACAAACAATGATCAATTGAACCTTTTTGATAATCTAGGGTTTTGGTTAGTCGGCTATGGATGTTTCTATATTTTTAGTGTTGAGTGATTAACGAGTTAGTCATCTGCCTTGATGGCAGGTGCATATTTGTTAAACACTTTGAACCGGCCTAAGGGCACGGTTTGAACCCCCAGGCCCGGCTTTGCTTGTTTTTTTTTTTTTAATTTTTTTATTTTAAACCTTTAATAATAATGTAAATAATAAATAAACTTTAATTTGCTAAAAACCGAACCCTAAGCTATTATTTTCCGGACTTTTTTCGACATCTATGCATTATACAAATACATATATACAAATAAATACATAGATATATTTTATATATACATTGTTATAGAATTTGAATACCAATACCATATATATATTTCCTCGTATATTAAAATGAACCGAACTATCTTAAGAGGTTCAAAATGAATTTCCTTTTAATATTTTTTCTTCGTTAAGGTATATATATATGTATGTTTTATATAATCAATAATAAATATTTAATAAATATGTATATTTGATAGATATTATATAACGTTTATAAATAATTAATATTGATTATTTATTAACAATGATTATTTATTTATAAATACATATATAGAAAGATAAATATTATACACAATGTTTCTTCATCAAAATATACATATAGATACATATTATATAATGTTTAGTTATTCTATTTTTCCAATAAAAATATTAATATAAATAATAATAATAATAATAACGATGGTAATATTAATATTAAATAATAAATAACAAATATAATAATGAATTTAATCCCGAAAAGACTACAAATTATTTAAACCGATTAATAACCTTAATTCGTTAATCTCAACTTTTCTTAAAACCCCATCAAGCCTTAATTACGTTATAAGTATTGTTAATATTGATTTATACTATATTTAACAACTAGGATTCTTTTTCGGCAAATCTCGAGGAGCTCGACCGTTTTCACTTTAATTATTTATTGTCGTTTCATATTCACTAATCCACTCTCTAAAGGTAAGTAATTCACATCCCCCTTTTTACTGTTTTACATTTTGGGGGTGTTATGCGTTCACAACTCAATTGTTTTATTTCACACTACGATTCTATTATTTGCGTTTATATGATATTGCTCAATTAGTTATACGTGTGAATGTGATTGTGCTTATTTTTTAGTTATGGTTATTGGTATCTCATCCTCATCCTCATTAGTATGATCATACGCCGTCAGAGTAGCTCATTATCTACGTGATTCGAGTAAAAAGAAAATTTTATATTATTGTTATGCTAGTTGTAGTAGTTCATATTTATCGCAAGGAATTGTCATTTTCAATATTATATGTATCCAAAAACCGTGATTACTTGCTCAACTTTATGTTGACAAACTATATATTTTCACACATGAGGCATGTAGCTATATTGAATGAAGCATAGGATTAAAGAGTAGATTGGACTTTAGGTTGCATGATTAACAAAGACAGATTTTGTTCTTAGTTATTTAAGTTGTGATGTTTATTTATTTCGAGACAATGTTTGTGTTTTTGCATACTTGAATTATTTGAAATATATAATTTAGATATTGGCACGTGTATTTACTTTAGTGTCTTTTGAGCTATGATACAATTATGTCGCGCCCCAGCATATTCCGCCGTAGGTTGGGGTGTGACACATAATATTAGTTTCGCTTATTTTACTTATGCGTTAGTATTATATCAAAACTGGTGATTTTCTCACTCAACCTCGTGTTGACAAATCTATATTATATTGTACACATTTTCAGGTTATCATTTGGTGTGAAGCTAAGATTAAGAAACACTTAGAGAGACCTTAGTTAATGAAATAAAAGATATTTGTGTACTATGTTTAATGTGGTGATTTGTTAAATTTTGTGTACTTGATTGAAATTTTGTAATAAATAAATAATTAGATGTTTTCATATTTTAATTGTATGATAGTACCTTGTGAGCTGTGAACCAACCGTTCGCACCCAGGCATTTCCGCCTTAGGTTGGCTGTGTAGCTAAATTCAGGAAAATTTACAATATTTATATTATTATTTTTAAGTGTTTAGTTAGTTGAAAAATACATGTCAACCCATGGGCACTCTAACTATCCATTTCTCAACCTGTTTTGACTTGATGTTTGGTTGGAACGTATCGGCCATGGTGGTTCACGAGATAGTCTAACTGCTCATATTTGAATCCGTTAGTTCGCTATTTAGTTGGATCAGTTAAAATGTCATGTAACGCTCATAGGCCGACCAACTCAATTGTTTTGAAAATTCGTTAATTTGTTGGTCCATTTAAAATTCCATGGAAAGCTCATGGGAGGCCCAACTCACAAACCGATGTTATGCTATTTAGCTGGGCCAATAAAGTGCAATGGAAATCTCATGGAAGCCCAACTCACAAATTTATTTATTTTGGTATGCTAACAAGTTGGGACAATAAAATAACATGGAAGGCTCATGGAAAGCTCAACCCATTGAAGGATATTCGTTTATTCATTTATTTAATTGATTTTACTTAATCAAAAATTTCGTGATGTAATTTATTCACTTTACACAAATTAATCAAAGCATTTTAATTCCCAGGATCCAACACAATCCTCAAGACACAGTTATCATAGTTTGTTTAAACAATTATCATTTTGTTATGTTATTTAAATTATTTTCTCTCAATTATTTCATTTCATCATACTCTCAAACTATCAACACGTTTCAATCTTTACCTTCAACTTTAACTATTAACATTTTATTAGTTCTTGTTTTCATTAATCTCATGTTACTTCTTATTTTTTTTTTCAAAACTTACCTTTCATCTTATAATTCTTTATTATTAAAATTCAATTATTGTAATTTTATTATTAAATTGAGTTTGTCATCATTTAAATTTAATTTCCACTATTAAATTGAATCTTTCATTAATTAAGTTAATTTTTATTAGTAAATTGACTTTTCCTTCTTGATTAAATTTCCATGGAGATCCGTGTAGAAATTAATCACCCATTTCATTTATTGACATTTTCATGATTGTTGTTGAAAACATGTGGTGGTTCGTGGGTATCTCAACGGTCTATTTTCATTTTTATTAAATTTCGTAATTTAGTTGAAATTACCTAGTGGTTCGCAAATATTTCAACTACTTACTTTAATTTTCGATACATTTTGAGAATTTAGGATGTTTCGGGGATGACTTCGCGAGGTTATTAGAATAGTCATGGTGATTCATGCATTTCTAAACCCACGTTTCTATTATTTTATTATATTATTTCACATCTCAATTTTTATTATCACTAATAATTTAATATTTTTTATTTATTTAAATTTCCATGATAAATCATGGATAATTCAATTTACTTATTTCATATTATTTACAACGATTTTGTGAAAATAGGAAGATTCGTCGTAAGTCGAGGATTCTCTAATTACCCACCTTATATTATATCTAATTTTAAAGATTTATTTGGAATAGGAGTATCTCGATGATTCGGGAATATTCGCTTCCCAATTTAATCTATTAACGATTTATTCGAATACGTACATTTAGCATTTTTATAAATATTTCAATTACGATTTACCATTTGTTTTAATATTTTAATTAGGTGATTTAAATTTATCTCATCTCAAATTTACAATTTCAATGCTAACAATTTTATATCGGTTTCTCTTTAACTCTCATAAGTTTCTCATCTAACCAAACTCGATTCATCAAAATCTTTGTTAACCTTATTTAAATCTATAATCTTGATCTTAGGAATTTTATTTCTAATGTTTGCAATATTTAAAAATTTCACATGTTATTACCCATTTTAAGATTTGTTGTTAATTAAACTATTAATTTAATCCTTCACTTAATTTTTGTTGTTGACTTTTTTCTACATTTATTTTTTTAAAAAAATCTTGTTTGCTATTTTCTGTTATTTGTAAAGTTCATGAAAGTACGTTAGTTATCTTATATTCCTATCCTTGTTTTTCACTCTTAATGTCTAGGATTTCTTTTCCTTTCAATTTTAAGATTTATGCATTCATATCAAAAGTTATTTAAAAAATAATTTCCAATGTTTTCATTAAACAAACTCAAAAGTTTACCTCATTGTTTTAATTCAAATATTTCATACATTTATGATCTTCTGATTTTATCTTTGAGATTAATCAGAACTTTTAATTCTCAAGAAGTAATGTCTTTAAAATGTTTTGTAACTCACACGATGGGAAGAATTATGTGCACCATCTGACGATCTAGGTATTTATGGATGCATACGTAATTATCCAAGTCCTCACATAGAAATTGTAGTAAATGACATGAGTATTGATCTCTGGATGATTAGGTTGTTTGGAAATCGTCTTCTGGCCCTTAGAAACTGCTCTGGAACGTCTTCAACTGCTTAGGAACGAATGTGAGCTGAAACCCTAATTTTATATTATTAAAAACCGGTCTAAACCACAAAGCCCATGACCAATTCAGGTTCGGCATCGGCGACTCCAGATCTGGGGTCGTCAACCCAAAATCTGATATTTTCTAATTTCGCTCGTTTTTCAATGCATGCATGTGCTATCCCCGATCTTCCCGGGGACTTCATTCCATGCTCGTATAAGTCCCAAATTATTATAGTTAATGATTATTGACCTAAAACACATAAGCAAGTATGAAGTATCCTACTTCGCATAATAAACTGATTAAAAACTGTACAATTAACGCACTATTACATGAACATATTACCCGACCTTCAATTGCTCATAATAAAAACTTTAGTGAAAATGCATATTTATATTTTGTAAAAACTTAAATATTACAAATTATTAAGAAAAATTCAATTCTAGGTGAATTAAATGTTTGAAATAAAAAAAAAGATAAAATGAGCAAATGAGATATAGACATGTGGCTATATTAAATTATAAAATAATTGACAACTTGGTTGTAAGTTGGATTGGTCCATTGAACCGGTCGTGAGTTTGGGTTGTTTTAAATTGTTTTCTTCTATTTTCTTTTAACACACTACAACCAACCCAAAAAAATGGTGGCGGATTGGGATAGAACACATTGGTCTTACTATAAGACTAATCGTTTGGTCCAGTGAATAGGGGTGCTAGCCCAGTCTGGCGACCATGCCATGCCATTCACGAAATCTGCAACGAAATCTGGTGAAGGGGCCGCTAATGCTTACGCGCGAGCCGCCGAGTATCTGAATTCGACCGTTGGGTGTGGAATGTGTGTTTGGATGTTGTGCAAATGGTCAAAGGTGCAAATGGCTTTGTGGAAGGGAGACTGTGGAATTAATCAGCTAAACAACAAAGGGAATAGAAAACCTAAATTAACAGGCCTTTTCATGTGATGAAGTGGATTTTTTAAAAAGATAACTTTGGGCGTTTTCATATTTAGATAAGTCTAGCAAATGGGAAAGTTGAAAGGGACTAATGTAAAAAAAACATATATATAATAAGAAAGATAAAAGGTAAATAAAAAAGTAGGAGGCTGCTGCTATTGTAAAAAAATCAATGTTTCAAATCTTAACAAACTTAGAAAGCAAAATATATAAAATGAGAAATGAAGCCCCCGTTCACCTGAATCACAACATGCTCAAATGGTTTTAACAGGGCCTTTATCCAATATCCAGTCAGCGCCAGGTGAAGCAATATCCACAGCAAGGGCTTCAACCACAATGCATAGTCTAATTAACACTGCATAACTTGCCGTTGATTCTTGATCGAAAACGTCATATAAAAACAATTTGGACCAGAAATTTGATGATGTAAAAACCATCGGGAATCAATAGCTTTTTTGTCTCAAATTATCGGTTTAATAACAAACACTAATAATTGATAAGTGTACTATCTAGTTATTGAGACCAAATTGTTTGTGATTACAAAACCCACAAAATTTATAAAACATAGGTGAAGAACATACTGAAATTAACTAAAGACAACCCCAAAAGGACCAAAGCATAGGGAATCATTAAGACATGTTATTTGAGAGCTAGGTGATTTATGTTGTCAAAAACTAGAGCATATAAACCACATTTTGTTGGAATTTGACATATCTGACGTTATAGAAACCTTGAGTTAAGAATGCGTTTGAAATAAATATGAAAATATGTATTTTTGAAATAAGGTGAAAATATAATGTATGATTAATGAGAAGTTTCAATTCATTTGAAAATAGATTCACTGAGGATGCTATAATGATAATGTTTGGAGGGTTCATAATTAAGCGCATATTACATTCACTAAGGAGTGCTATACATTAAGCTAAAGAATACATTTCAAATATAGGTGACTTACGTGTATTTGAAATATGGATGGAAATACTTAATTTGACGCATTTGAAATCACTTGAAAGTGTATGCAGCTAAGGTGTAACATCTCGGATTTTTCAAACCCGTCTTCGTTTACGCGTAACCCGATCCGGGAACATTTTCGGATCTTTATTGTTAATGAAATTAAACTTTTGAAAGTATTCCTTAATATATTTTTAATTTGTAGCCCTTAAAGTTCCTTAAATTTACATTTCTTGATTTAACTAAAAAAATAATCAACAATTAGGTATTTTATAAACTATAGGGACTAAAGTTGACAAATAATGAAGGAATATTGGTTTTAAATAATCCAAACTATGGCCTATTAGTAAATATCAGTCACAACTTTACACTTTCCTGCTGACCGTCCCCAACTATTGATGTATTTGTTTTTAACGGGCCGCGACTAACGGATGTTAACTCCGTTAGTGATTTGCTGACGTGGACCTTCTTCTCAGGCCGCATCACGCCGGAAACTTGCCGGAAACCTGCAACTCGCCTCCATTCTCCCTAATATCCTCACACCGTCTCCCTCCCTCTTCAAAAGACATCGGAAATTAGAAAATGAAGTAGATTTCATCTTCTTTCATGGTCAATCCCTCTATACCAAACCCGATTTTATTTTCAAAAATTTGAAACAATGTTACACGATTTACAAAATAAGCATAGGGCTTTTGTTAAGAGGATAAAAACGAGTCGAATGATGTGTCAATTACCTCGAATGGTGCACGATTGATGAGGGCGGACTTCGCCGAAGACAACAACGGCGACACGTCGGTTAGGTTTCGAATGAGGGGAAAGATAGAGATAGATGGTGTAACGATATTAGGGAGAATGGAGGCGAGTTGCAGGTTTCCGGCAAGTTTCCGGCGTGATATGGCCGGAGAAGAAGGTCCACGTCAGCAAATCACTAACGGAGTTAACATCCGTTAGTCGTGGCCCATTAAAAACAAATACATCAATAGTTGGGATGGTCAACAGGCAAATGTAAAGTTGGGACTGATATTTACCAATAGGCCATAGTTAGGATTATTTAAAACCAATATTCCAATAACGAAACACCTCTCATTTTGGCCGGAGCGTCGCGCGTTGGGGTGGCCTAGGCCCACCGCACGCCGCCGTGGAGTCCCTGATCAGATCGTTTAAGTAATTCTTCTTTCCTAGTTCGTTTTTGGCCCGAAATCGCTTATTTTAGGACATAATCGAGTGAATTAAGTTCCAAGAAATCCCCCAAAGCCTAGATACATGTCCATATTCATTAACCTTTGTCCAAGAATGAATTTTACAGATTTTAATATTGATTTGATCATTAAAAACTTATTCGGTTTCCTTAGACGAGTAAATCTTCCAAATATGGTTCGTTTTTGTAATTTCTATATAAACAAATCATAATTCTCCTGCCACAACCTTACATGAACCCTAATAGAGCCTCCTCAGCCATCATATGCTTCGAAACATCACCAAACCCTTTGGTTTTTGTTTATTCGTTGAAGATGCAAGCTTGTTCGTTTGACTTTGCTTACGTGTGGATCTTTGACTCATCGTATCTGTTGATTCTTTCACTTTCCGGGTAAGTTGTAAACATAGGAATCATTCATACATATTCCCTAGTCAATAACCTTCAATCAATTTCGGTGGTTGAAGGGTGTTGACTGGTCAATTCATTTAAAACTCGTTAAAGGCAAATCAATCAACAAGTTTGACTTTACGTTTACTCATACTTCTGTTTGGATTCAACGTTCGGTCCAGAAGACTTTTATTCTCATAACAAAATTTTAAGGCTACTGACCAAAACCCGACTTCCGACTCGCTGTTTGGATTCTTGTCAGTACCAGCTCGTTTAAACGTTTAATTTAGCATAATTAGAGTTCTACTCATCCCCGTTTGGATTTATTCCAGAAGCATTAAGTTTGTTTGTTTTTACTTATATTATCATATCTCAAAGTTTCAGATTCTGATTTGTTAATCTGTTTGATGCGTAGTGGACGACTCGCTTATTCGTTAACTCGCTTATTTGTATTTATATTCGTTTGTCTTTAATCCAAGGTGAGTTTATCATTCCCTATTTTACCAAGTTTTATAAACATTTTGGGGACATATGCATATATATTCGTATTTCATACTTTATATATATAAAAAAATAGCTTACGTGTAATTGTGTGTGACTTAATCATAAATACGTGTTACATGCTTACTTGTATTAATTATTCATTCATTCATATATTCGGAGGGGTCCAACGTATTCCCATGTATTGGGTGCTCATGCTATTGACCAACGCCTGATTCGCTTGGCAACGGTCTTATTATTATTTGCTCATGGTTGATTTACCGGCCCCCGATTCGCTTGGCAATGGTTTAATTGACAACTTATTTGCTCATGGTTTGATTTATTTACCGCATTTACTACGTTATGCTTATTTATATTGACATGCAAAACTGGTGATATTCTCACTCAACTTTATGTTGACAAACTCTGTTTTCCACGCATATGCAGGTTGCTTGAAGTTGAAGTATGGACACTTAGAAAAACCTTAGGGTTTTAATGAAGACAAGCACGGATTTAAACTTATTATAGTTTTTTACTTGAATAGCTTTGTTGTATTTGGATATTGTGTGTACATTTTAAATAAAATAACTAAATAGATATTGTCACTTTTATATTATGATAGTATCTTCGAGCTGTGAGCAATCGGATCACGCCCCGGCATTTCCGCCTTAGGTTGGGGTGTGACATAAGGGGCTCTAATGCTAATGTGCGGAGACATCATAGTTAGTCACCTATCACATCCACTAAAGTATGATGTACATGAAGCGAAGATCAATCACATGCTTGTACTTGCTCGGAAGATGCCCTGCTTATGATGTTGTTGTCCTCATATTGTGTCCTTAGTGTAGTTCAGGGTAGGGAGCTGCTCAAACATACCATTACTCGAACTCGCTAAAGACGTTCACAAGAAATCAGAGTTTATGTTCGAGTTAAGATATATATATATATATATATATATATATATATATATATATAGTATCATTTCAGAACTCCAAAAAAGTTAAGAACTTCTATAAACTCATAATAACCATACATTTTTTGATTTTTTTCATATATTAACATTGTTTGAGACTAGTTTACCATATTTTGTATATAAATTTTTTATTACATATATAAATCATAAGTTTACATATGTTTAAATTTATGTAATAACAAACTTACATACATGTAAAAAAATTTATATATGTGTAAAAACTATTTTTCATAATTGTAATCGTAAATATAGATATAAAAAGTGATAAAACTACACTCAAATAACATTAACATACAAAAATTTTTATAAAAATGTTAATTATTTAGAGTTCCTTCAAATTCTTAAATAATTCAAGAGTTCTATAGTGATATATATATATATATATAATAAAGCCCGCGAAGTGTTAACCCAACTCGTATTCTTCTCATAATAAAGCATTCGCAAGTTGTTCTTTGAGCATATAAACTAGTGCTAGAGCGTTGTTCTATCTTGTGAGTTTATCCAACTCATAAAGTAATCTCTACACGTATCATTTAATCTCTTCAGTGACTTTTGTTATTATTAGAACTTCAATGTGCAACCCCATTAAGCCCTGGCACATCTCAAGTCTAGCCGCAAACAACCTTAGGCTTTCAAATCTAGTATTGTATACGGATTACTAATGAATTATTATGATGTGGCTTACTAACAATAAGAAATGAACATGATGTGATTGACATCAACATGCTTTTGAGTTTTGCCCAACTATGATTCCTGTTCCATTGCCTTCCTTTCCATTCCACTTTTCAAATATTCCAAACTACATAAACAAACTTATGGGTCAAAAGGGCATACCATTTTAGTGTAAACAACTTTATCAATATGCTCCACCCAGCAATACTAGAATTCAGTACCTTTCAAGCAAATACAAACCTCCTCCATTCAAACAAAATGCCATTGCTATCCTCTCCCATTACAACTCAAATAATTAAGATGGAACCTTTACCATTATTCCTTAATAATAAAAAATAATTAATATTTTCAAATGTTCAATTAAAGGAAACTAATATTCTCAAATTTTCGATTAAAGGAAAATCACCAGCTCAACATCTAAAACTGTTGAAGATTCTAAACTAGAGTAAAAGTGCAAAAATTGTCCATGAGGTTTTGTCAATTATGCGACTTTCGTCCAAAATATCTATTTTTTTTTTTTGCATATGGACCATTCAGGTTTGACCACTCTTGCCATTTTCATCCAACTTGCGAACTCCGTTTAAATTCTAATGTTAATTAAGGGGTAAATGTGACTTTTTAGTTTATTTATTATTTTAAGCTTTAACAAGGCAGTGTCACACCTCGACAAAAATCGGCAGAAAATGTCGGGGCGCAACGTAATGACCGGACAGTAGCTCAAAAAGACACTAATTAAAGTGACAATAATTATTTAATTCATTAACATCAAAACAAGTACACAATTACAATAATCGAATCAAATACATTATTCGAATAAATATCATAAGGCCAACTAACTATCTTCGATCTTGATTGCATCAAATACTTGAACCTTTAACATGTATAAAAGTAGAGTTTGTCAACACGAATATTGGTGAGAATATATAAGTATGAGTTTAGATATATATATATATATAATCACAATTCATATGTCAATAATGAACATTACAATTCTTATGAAAATGTAAACATTTAAATAGATGTGGACCCGTTCCTGTTGATACAAAATTAACGTACTTGGGTAAATGTATGATCATACTAGATGAGAATAGATGAGGATGTGTAAGGCCCCGAACCCCGGGAACCCCACAGTTGGTAATCATTCAAAACACTCGTAAAATTTAATAAACTCAAAAAACCGTTTCTTCCATTAAAACAAACATTTCAGAGTATCAATTTTGCGGAAAACATGAAAAACGAAATAAGTTCCCGAAACCCGGGAATTTTGCCCAAAATTCAAAGTAAGTATAACTTTTATAAGTTTCCATGAAATAAAACATTCATAACAATTCTTCCTTCTAGTATGCCCTTCACCATCCAAGTAGCTCCGTGCACGTCTAAGCGATAAGGCATCCTCTTCCGAATCCTGAAACTTACACTAACATGCACACAAAGTCAGCTTGAGCTGAGTGAGTTCAAGTTTTAAGTAAAAGATATCAGTAGTAAAATCATGATAGTCATACCAAAGGTTTTCTAAAAGTAAAAGGGTACATCCATCTAATCATCATTACCGAACTTAAACATCCTCATACATACATATACAAAATGTATATGTAAACATCCATTCAATAACATCCCTATATACATAACAGTATATATATATATATATATATATATATATATATATATCATCCACGTATAACATCAGGGTCGAGCAAACGTACAACCCAAACACGTAACATCAGTGCATGCAAACACAAAGTATGCATACACAACATCAGTAGTCGAAACGACTACAACATCGCCAAATAGAGGCCAAGAAATAATGTATATACACATATATATATATTTAACATCCCCAGGTTTACCATATACTAGCAAGCCTATATAAAATCATTTTAAAAACATTTCATCAAGTAAGAAAACATTTAGGTGCGCATGCTAGCCCAAAAGTAAAATGAGTAAAAAGGGCATCATGAACTCACCTAAGATCGATCGAATACTTGCAACGAGCTAGGAAGTTCCTAAGGGTAAAATCACAAGCAAGGGCCTGTAAATTATACATAACGCGTTACTAAACTAGACCGTATGAACACTTTAGCCTAATGGGCCGTACAAGCCTAACACTTTGGCCCAAGGCCCAACACTTGGCCCAAGGCCCAACAACTTGGCCCAAGGCCCAACACTTGGCCCAAGGCCCAACAACTTGGCCCAAGGCCCAAAGATAGTCAAATCAGGTCGAATGCGCGTGAAATAATCCTTAAAACCATTTGTTAACCGAATCAGCCTCGAATGGACCAAATTCCGTCTTAAACCTTTTCATTCATCATAATTATATCACCCGAGTTGATAGGGTTGATGGTTCCTTTTTACAACACTTACTTTAACATTTAAACGAAAATTCGCGCTCCGCCGACTCGATTGACGAAGCACTAACCCCGACAGCCCCGAGCACCAAAAAAATAATTTTTCCACAGCCCTTAAACCCCCCTAGGGCTGCACGAACATAATCGGTCGGTCACCCGATCAACTAACGCATCAAACTCAACAATTTGCAATTCTACACCCGATAAACCCTAGTTTTCGAACTAAAATCGATTGACCGACCTAAACACCTCCAATGACCACGAAGTTTTAATATGATGTAAATGCCATACCTGGGGATCTTTCTACACCGAAAACTCTAATTTTTATCCACGGGAAGTGGATCAATTGCACTCTAGCCGAAATCTGCCCAACGAAAAGTTTTGGCAAAATTAAGCATCAAAACGATTAGGGGTGAGCAAAAGAAGTGTAGGGGATTGTAGTACATGCCTTGAACTACCTCTAGGAACTTAGAATCGATCAAAAAGCCGAAGCAATGAAGGGGGGGGGCTGGAGATGGCCGATCGGCAGCTGCAAGATAGTTTAGGGTTTTATTTTTTTTTTATGATATAACTTAAGATATTACACTCTAGTCCTTGTAGATTCAAGTGTAAGGCAAAATGGAAGGAATGGTTAGGTTCTTTAACGTACCGGGATGATGTGAAGGCTTCCGAGAAACGTCGGACGAATCCCGAGAATTATACATACTCAACAATCTTTAATTCTTGAAATCGGAATCAAAGGGCGTTACAAGATGATATGCCAAACCACCAAACAATAAAATAAACATTTAAGCACATAGAGAACAATCATAGAGCATGCACTAATCACACATAAACATAAATTGAATTGTGATTTGAATAGATGTGGTAATAAAATTCGAATAATATATAAGGTATACATGCTACGCCCCCAAAATATATAAAAGATGAAAAAAGGGGTATGTAAACTCACATTGAATTAGGTGGGTTGAAAGATTAAGGTCTTTGTTAAGCGTGTGAATGTCCTAATATGTAAGCCCAAAATAAAAGAAATAAGGCTAGTTCCCCATCAATGGCTTATAATTGATTTCCATCAAAAACCATTTCAAAATGTAAAGGACATTACTAAATCACTTGGCATGTTTCGTTACATCAAATCAACATTTCAAATTTCACTAAAAAGAACTTCCTATTATTTGAAAATTTATTTTTGTTTTATCCGGTTATTGATTTCTTTTAACACAGAATACTTTTAGTAAGAAATTATTCTTGTGAATGATTCTTTATACTGAGTATGCTGTCATTCTGTTAACACTGTCAAATTAAAACATAAAGTTACAGGGAATGTAAGAACTTTGTTAAGGTGTAACCATTGAAGATCATTTTCCAACCTTTAGTTCTTTGTCTCCTCCACAACACACACCATGGTGTATAGATTATGTTGGATCCTTGACATGAATATATGATGGCTTTGAAACCATGTAAATGAAGAAGATAAACAAGAATAAAAGAAATCTTAAAGATAGTACAATTAGTGTTACACAACAACTTTGATTACCTTAATTTTTGACAAAGTCTTGCTAATCTATTGAAGCAAAACAATTTGTACACATGGCATTAATCTAGGGTGTCCACCTAGATGTCACCTAGATGCCATGTCACATATTTCCTTTCTTATAAATGCCAAATCACCCCCTAACTACTATATAAACCTGAGCATTACAAACCATCAAGTTCATTTTTATTTCTCTCTCTCTCTCTCTCTCTCTCTCTCTCTTGAGGTTTACTCATTTATGCAGACCTTTTCTTCCATATTTCTGGTTAAGTATTTATTTTACGCTAATGGTCGATTCTCATATATTATTCGTTATTCTCATTGTCATTTCATTTTCTTTGCACTTTGTTGTTTGTATTGTTTTTAATTGTAATCTGATTTCCTTATAATCTATTCAGGTTCTACATAAAACTCCAAGATTCAATGGACATGTTGAAGTTTTTGAGGAATACGAAAATATGGTTGATTTATTTCGTTATCGGAATTATTCTCTTTATGATTCCGGTTACATCCATTGCTAATTCTTACTAAATTAATTTTAAATAATTTTGTATATTTAACATTAATTGATCTTTAATAATTTCATTTTCTGGCGGCCCAACTTGGTAGATTGGCTAATTGCCTGAAGGAGTATTTGATGGAAAATAGGTTGATTATGTTTGTTTTGGTCATTATGAATGTATTTTAGTTTTTAATTTACGATTATTTGTTATTTTATGTAGCTTACACAATTCATGTAAATTAATTCATTTTTATATGAATAATCTTTATTTTTTCTATGTTAACATGTGTGAATCTTATATTGAAAGTCTTGAAAATAATTTCGTCATAAATTAAAAAATTAACAACATATTGGTTAATTAATGAACTTTCAAAAAAATGGAAAGTTTTTTTTGAATTTCGAATTATAAAAAAATATATAATACAATTGGTTATGAAAATTACACGGTTTCTATTTTCTTATATTTGACCACTATGTTAGATCCCGTATTATACACGGACGGAAAATATATAAAACTTCATATATATATAAGTGTGTGTATGTGTGTGTCTGTCATATACATTATAATAAATTGTAAACGTCAGATAATCTAGCAATATTATTATTACTAGGTTAATAACTCGTTCATAGCACGGGATGAAAAATGATATTAATAAAAAATATTTACATTTTTTATATAAGTTATAAGTGAAATCAAGCATATAAAATAGTTACGATTATTTAAAAAACATAATGCCAAATAATTTTGTAAGGTATAACAATTTCTCATAAATTAAATTATATATTACAGTAATTATAATAGTGACGAAGGATTTAAACATAAATTGTTCATAAAGGAAATAATTCAATGGAAAAAGTTTCAATCGGGTTTGAAAATACCAGTTGTTTCAACAAACTTAATTTGAATCATATATGAACCAGAACCGCTCGTTCAAATTAACATAAAACTAAAAATGCATGAATAATGAATTTGACTTTTAAGTTAGATAATACTATCATTTAAAATAACCCGTTTTGACTAAAACTCATTCTGATCATAACTGTTTTTTACCCGCCTGTTTTGGACCCGAACTAATTTGATACTCTTTTAAAGCAATTTGTTTTAACCCGAACTTATTTTACTCTAAAAACACATTGATCTAAACTTGTTTTGCACCAAACACGAACCCGATCTGCCTGTTTAAATTAATATAAAACTAAGAATATATGGATAATGAATTTTATTTTTAAGTTAGAAAATACTATGATTTAAAACAACACAATTCGACCCGAGTTTTTTCGAATCATAACCCTTTTTGACACGCATGTTTTGACCTAACCAATTTGATATTCTTTTAAAACAACCTGTTTCGAACCGAACACTTTCCGTTCATAACCTGTTTCGAGCCGAATTAATTTTACTAAAAAACTATTGACCTGAACTAAATATGAGTCTGATCCACCTTTTCAAATTAACATAAAAACCAAGATGACATGAACAAAAAATTTATCTTTGTTTCTATATATAAACTTTTATGTAACATTGTAGCTATCGCACTTGTTTTTAAGAGTCATGTAAAGCAAGAGGTTGAATTTTACACACACATATAAAATAACCATGGTCATCTTTTTGTTGAAATTAGTCAAGCTTGCTCACTCATATATAGAGAAACGACCTTAGTCACAACACCATTGGTTATGTCGTTTACCGACTATGAGCGGATTGGTTTTGTCCATTACGGGTTAATCACAATTGTTAAAAAAAATAAACTTTGAGATAACTATAAAATAGTATAAAGGCAAATTAGTTGTGAAATATTATGAACTATTTGATAACAAACTGTATCTGTTGGTGCATAAATGTCAGTAGTTCATAGTCTAGTGTCTGTAATCGAGTCTGTAATGTTATTTATGTTTTTGTTTAAGCGAAGTTGTTAACAAGTTCGCCTAGGCGAACTTGTTGAACAAGCGAAGTTATGGACAACTTCGCCTGAACATATCAGGCGAAGTTGTCGTGTATTTATATATAGGTTACGGCTTGTTATGTGTTGGTTAATCGTGAAGTTAGTCGTTTGAGTTAATCGAGAGTCTGTATCAGTGATTCATATCACGTGAGTTCGGTTATTAATATATAACGTGTTTCGGTTTGTTCGTGTGTGTTTGTTTGGTTTGCTTTCTACGCTCGTAACGATCTACGCAGGGATTCCGCACCTGAGTAGACCGAGATATCTCGTGTGATCCGTCTAGGGAACCTACAATTGGTATAAGAGCGTTTGCTCGATTGTGTGGTTCGGGATATTCACGCGGGTGTAGAAATCGTCCCGTTTCGACTATTCGCGGGACGTGTTTTCTGTGTTTTTGATCATTCTTACCTCCTACCATCGTGTTCAAACCTTTACACCGTCAAAAACCTCGTTAAAATCCGATTTACAGATCTGCATATCTTCAGTGTTCATCAGGCGAAGTTGCCGTCACTGTGCGTAGGGTTTCGGCGAAGATATAAGGTTAAGCGAAGTTATCCACAACTTCGCCTACCTTCTCAAGTTCGCCTAACGCAAGCGAAGTTCTCTATAACTTCGCCTACCTCTTAAGTTCGCTTACCTTAAGCGAAGTTAAGAATCAGCGAAGTTAATCAGCAGTGTTATCAGCGAAGTTCTTCAGCGAAGTTCTCTACAACTTCGCCTACTTCAAGCGAAGTTATCCGTAACTTCGCCTACAGTACTTTAAAAAAAAAAATCTCTTAATTTTTCAGGTTTCTTACTTTTCGGGAAAGATGTCGTCGATCAACATCTCTGAGTTAGTGGAGATGGAAGTTGAAGCAGGGTCAGCTACCAAGGCCCCAAGATTGCTGAAGGGAACCGATTTCGTTGCGTGGAAGGATCGGTTCATACAATACGTCAAATACCAAGATGCGAAGATGTGGGTATGCATCCAGGATGGTTATATTCCACCAGTTATGGAGTATGAAGGTCGTGATCAAATTAAAAAGTATAGTAAAATGGAAGAAGAAGAGAAAAAGATGTATGAGGCCGAGAGCAAGGCTCATGCTGCTATTACTATGGCTCTTCCTCAAGAGATCCTTCATACGTTTAGAAAGTACACATCAGCAAGAGAGCTGTGGGAAGCTCTTGAGAACAGATTTGAAGGGAATGTAGGAATCCGTGCTTCAAAAATAAAATTGCTCAAAACCCAGTTCTCAGTCTTCAAGTATTTGAAGAATGAATCCTTAGATGATATTATCACTCGATATTACCATCTGATGACTGAATTGAGCAACTATTCAATTTCCTACCGAGAAGAAGAAATAGTTGAGAAGCTTCTAGATGCTCTCCCACCAAAATGGGAGATGTACACTGTGCTGATGAGGGAAGACAAGGACTTTCCCACATATGATCTTGAAACGGCAGTCAACAAGCTCAGAACCTTTGAGCTTAACATGGTCAGAAAAGAGACACCTATGGATCAGGTTCAAGATCCAGGTATGTATGGAGCTAAAGTCAACACTAGCTCAGGATCGAAGACTGAATCTGCTGCCTACTACACAAAGGGAGAGTCGGGCCCCAACTCATCACATGAGGGGCATGTGTCAGTTAACACAAATGGGGATGTTTGCTATGTAGCAGCTGGTTCGAGTGGTTCTCAACCCCAGGTAAGCAAGAGTAGTTGCTCTCCAAGTTCTCCCAGCAACAACTACTCCAAGATGCCTATGAGTGTCAAGTCTGCTGAAGAGCAGTTTGGTCTCTATGCTTCTTTCATTGCTTCCTATGAGAACTACATTCAAGGGAAGATTGTTGATCCAGCTATGTTGGATGAAGATTACGATCAGATTGATGCTGACGATATGGAAGAAATGGATTTACAATGGCAAATGGCCATGATCGTGAGAAGAGTAAAAAGGTTTATGAGAAAGACGGGAAGGAAGTTTGTCGGTGGAAAGCCGGGGTTTGACAAGGCAAAGGTGAGATGCTACAATTGTCAACAAAACGGTCACTTTGCAAAGGAATGCAGGAATGAGCGTGTGGAACGAAGTCAGGGTAGGTCTCCACAGCAAAGTGAGGGTAGAAAAGATTATAGTGCCATGATGTCCAGAGAAGATGGTGAATACAACTGGAACCTGCTGTCTAAAGAAACTTTTGAGCAGGCAAATTTGGCGAAGGTTGAAACTGAAGAAAGTGAGAAGGTTACCGGAGAGGAAAAAGCTCTTATGGCAGACGTTAATGACCAGCTCTCCGAGGTATGTTCTAAACCAACTTGTTCAAAATGTGAGAACTTGTCTGAGCAATTAGCAACCATAACTGATCAGTATGTTAGATTGGATGCTGAATTTAAAACCTTAAAAGAAGATCATCACTTTATTAAATCAAGAGAAAATAATTATAAAATTAAAATAAAAGCTTGTGAAAAAGATGTTAAAAGTCTAAAAACAAAACTTGCTGAAAAAATTGAAGTGATTGATTTAAGCTATGAAGTTTTGGAAGAAAAGACCAAACTAATTGCTGAGAGAGAAAAACAGATTGCTGACCACCAGGTGAAAGTGGTGGAACTGAATCGAAAACTGGAGCAGTTCAGAAATTCTTCTGCTATTCTTGATCACCTTGTTAGTGATCAAGGTTCCTCTGCTAAGAGAGGAGGAATCGGTTATCATGAGGTTCCACCTCCGTACAATCACAATTACACTTTTAACCCTAGTGTTTAGAAATCTGTTGACTTTGAGGTTGCTCAGACGGTGCTAATTATAGTAACGGTTAAAGAACCAAATGTTAGTAGAGGCGAAACAAGTTCGCCTGTTTCAAGTGTTGAAATTTCTGATCAAAGTCCAGTCTCGTCAGATTCGGATAAGTCATCCGAGTCTGGTAAGGCAAAAGAGGAGGTTGTGTTACCCAAGAGTGGAGAAAAAGATAAAACAAATAAAATGAGTACTCCACTAAACCCGTACGTCCCACCATATGTGAGACGAACGGGCGGTAATATAGCCTCGACATCTAAAACACCGATTGATAAAAAGGTTGAGCATAGGTGTTGTTTTAGATGTAATCAATTAGGACATCTTGTTGCAAATTGCCCTCTGAAGCAGCGATTCAGAGGTGTAAGGCCTACTAAAACTGAGAATAAGCCTAATAGTAATTATCATGCTGCTAAAAATGAAAACCACTTAAAATACAAAAATGTGACTTATTCAGGTTTTCATAGAAACAAATCTCAGTTTTACACTGCTAATAACCAAACCACAAGTTATAATTCTTTCAATTCACAAAGGTTTGGTAGGCCTCACAATCAATCTTCAAGGAGGTTTCCTAATAGGACTTACAGGAATTATCGAGATACAAACTTTGGAAAGCCAAAGTTTGGGATGTATAGATCCAAGACCAATTGGTCTTGGGTCCCTAAATTCTAATCTTTTGCTTTATTGTGCAGGAACAGTTGAACAGGGCTGCCAACAATCTTTGGGTTGTAGATAGCGGCTGTTCCCGGCACATGACGGGTAACAAATACTTGTTACACGATTTGAAACCTGTTCAAGCAGGGAGAGTGAGCTTTGCCGGTGAAAGTGGTGGCAAGATTACTGGAATGGGAACGGTGTCAAACAGAAAGATGACTTTGGAGAAGGTTAACTTTGTAGAAGAATTGAAGCACAATCTGCTGAGTGTGTCGCAGATCTGTGATAAGGAGTACACCGTTCATTTTACAAAGAATGAGGCGATTGTGTTGAAACCTGGTTTTCAGATACCAGAGGAGTGGATTGTGATGAAGGCTCCACGTGAAAGAAATACATATATTATGGATATGAGATCAACTGAAATGGCCACGGCAGAATCATGCCTTATGACAAAAGCAAGTGAATCAGAGTCCGAATTGTGGCATAGGAGAATGGGGCACATTCATCTTCGGAAGATGAACCACATTGTCATGAATGGACTTGTGCTGGGCGTTCCCTTGAAGAATTTCAATTTTGAAGATAAATGTATAGCGTGCAAGAAGGGAAAGCAGCACAAGAAATCCCATCTCACCAAGAAAGTCAATTCAATTGCCAGTACTCTGGAGTTGCTTCACATGGATCTCTTCGGTCCCGTGAATGCAAAAAGTCTAGGAGGAACTTCTTATTGCTTGGTGATCACTGATGACTACTCACGATATTCGTGGGTGTATTTCCTGAAATCAAAAGACGAAACGGCTCAGATGGTGAAGAATTTGATTACCAAAGTTGAGAACGTTATGGATAAAAGGGTTAAGTTCATCAGGAGTGACAATGGAACGGAGTTCAAGAATTTTGAGATGGAGATCTTCTGCCTTCAGAGAGGGATTGAACACCAATACAGCGCTCCGTATACACCGCAACAGAATGGAGTGGCTGAAAGGAAGAATAGAACATTAATTGAAGGAGCCAGAACTATGCTGGCTGATTCGAAGCTTCCTGTGGTGTTTTGGGCTGAAGCTGTTGCTACAGCCTGTTATGTTCTGAATAGAGTCTTAACTGTTAAAAGACTTGGTAAAATGTGTTATGAGCTTATGCATGGGAGAAAGCCCAACTTGAGTGGTTTTGAACCATTCGGGTCCCCTTGTTCGATTTTGAAGACAAATTCTAAATTTGGTGAAGTAGCCGATGAAGGAATCTTAGTCGGTTATGTTGTTGGGACTCCCAATAGACGTGTCTTCAATACATCGACCAGCAAGGTTGAGGTGGTGTGTAACACCGATATCACAAGTTACCAACCGCCAAAACCAAGCAACGGACCTGCTGAGTTTTTCGACTATGTTAAACTTTTTAAGTCTTTTAACATACCGTATTTGGATATTGCTGAAGAAGAAGAGAGAGTTGCTACGAAGATGATCCTTGATGAGGAAGAAAACCTATTGCAAAGACAGCTGATCGATAAATGTCAACCTTCCTTATCAAATGCTGTCGATACCCCTCTACCTCGACTGAAGAAGAATTTTTCAATCCATTTCACTCTCAGCATGAAACAACCATTGACGAGCTCTCTTCTAACTTGGAAGACAATTTGCATGTCGGTTCTGTTCCGACCACGAGAATTCATAAAGATCACCCTTTGGAGAATGTGATTGGTGATGTGTCCTCCGGTGTACAAACAAGACGTAGCTTGAATGAGCACACCTATGTTTACACAAGCATCAAGGAGACAGGGATAATCAACGAATGCTTGTACACCTGCTTTATCAGCCAGATTGAGCCGAAGAATTATCAAATGGCTTTAAAGGACAGCTCGTGGGTCGAAGCCATGTAAGAAGAGTTGGCTCAGTTCAAGAAAATGGAAGTATGGACTTTGGTTGAAAAACCGAAGCATGTGCATGCGATAGGCACAAAATGGGTGTTTAAGTGCAAGAGAGATGAGAAAGGGATTATCATAAGAAACAAGGCGAGGCTAGTCGTTAAAGGTTTTAATCAACAAGAGGGGATTGATTATAATGAAGTGTTCGCTCCTGTCGCAAGGTTGGAAGCCATTAGATTGTTTTTGGCGTTCGCTGCTTATAAGAAGATGAAGGTATTTCAGTTGGATGTGAAGAGTGCGTTTCTGAATGGGAAAGTTGATGAGGTAGTGTATGTTGAGCAACCTCCGGGTTTTCCTGACCCAGACTTTCCTGATCACGTGTACAAGTTGAGCAAGGCATTGTATGGACTACATCAGGCACCTCGTGCCTGGTATTCAACTTTATCAGATTACTTGCTTGAAAATGGTTTTGAAAGAGGGAAGATTGATAGCACGTTGTTCGTTAAGAGAGAAGGAAGCGACTTCCTGCTGGTGCAAGTCTACGTGGATGACATTATCTTTGCTGCATCTAAAGTCTCCATGTGTCAGGAGTTTGAGGACGTCATGAAGAAAAGGTTTGAAATGAGTACTATGGGTGTTGGTGCACATTGTGTGGTCGTCGCTTGGCGAATAGTTTAGAATGTTTATGTTGTATGCTGTACACCTAGGTAGTGGTTCATGCTGAAAGTGATCCATTTGAAAGAGCATTTTCAAATGGATACTCATTCGATCGAATGAGTTTCTGATTCGATCGAATGAGTCTGCCATTCGATCGAATAGGACTCATTCGATCGAATGAGTCCTGACCGAATGGCAGCGGGTATAAATACCAGCTTTCAGGCGTGAACAGGGAAGAGTTTAAGGTTTTTGCGTGCCCGGAGCCCAGGTGCTGTCCGGATGAGGGGGGAGGCCATGCTCGACCTCCCCCTGCCATAGATCGTGATTTCAGTGTTTAAACAAGCATGTAATCTTTCGTTTTTATCAATGAAATCGTTTGTTTCGTGTTTGTTTCTATCCGTCTTTGGTTATCAAACCTTCCGTCTCGAACGCGCTCGGATCGTCTCGGTCCCGGCTGGTCCAACAATGGGTGAACTAACTTTCTTTTTAGGATTGCAGGTTGATCAGAAGAAGGATGGGATGTTCATTCATCAGACCAAGTATGTCCATGATGTGCTCAAACGCTTCAAGATGGAGGACAGCACTCCATTCGACACTCCAATCTGCGTCAATCACAAATTGGGTGCTGAGTCAGACGGTGATGCAGATGTGGACCCAACTCAGTATCGGGCTATTATAGGTTCTTTAATGTACTTAACTGCTTCTAGGCCTGATGTAATGTTTGCTGTTTGTCTTTGTGCTCGTTTTCAGGCAAACCCAAAAGAATCTCATCTGAAGGGTGTGAAGAGGATACTGAGGTATCTCAAGGGCAAACCGAAGCTGGGGTTGTGGTACCCGAAAGGAGGAGACTTGGAGCTAGTCGCTTACACAGATTCTGATTATGGAGGGTGCAATCAGAGTCGGAAGTCAACAACTGGAGGATGTCAGTTTCTTGGTGGTAGATTGGTGTCGTGGCAATGCAAGAAACAGACTTCGGTCGCAATTTCAACCTGTGAAGCAGAATACATGGCAGCATCCAACTGCTGCTCCCAGGTTCTTTGGATTCAACAACAGTTGCGCGACTATGGTCTGAATTTCTTACTTACTCCTATTTGCATTGACAACACAGCTGCTATCTCAGTAACTAACAATCCCGTGAAGCATAGTAAAACTAAACATATTGACATACGTCATCATTTTATACGGGATTGTGCTGAGAAGAAACTGATTGTGCTTGAAAAGGTGGATACGCTTGATAATTTCGCTGATTTATATACTAAAGCGTTTGACAAAATGAGATTTCAAAACCTTATTGAGTTGAATGGGATGATCAATCCCGAGTAACCATGCTTTTCAAGTTATATTAAAAAAAAAATCATTATCGCTTAAAATATGTCGGTTACCTCAGTTTGAAGGACTTGTCTTCGGATATGTTTTGGTCCTCATTTTCTACTTGTAGATTTTGAGGATAGCCATTAACCAGATGACTGAAAGTGACCGGGGCGGTTTATGATGAGTTTTCATTCTTTCGCTTAAAATTAGTCGATCATCGTACTTAGTTAGAAGGACACATACTAGTATGTGGTCGGTCCAGCTGATCCATTGGATCTTCGGGATAGCCGTTAACCTGACGACTTGACTTGATCGGGGCGATTGAAGTTAAAAATTTTTTTTAAAGGGAAATGAAATTATTTTTCAAGTCTACTACTTCGTAAGAAGTTCGTTAGCTATGTTTATCAGAAAATTGATCCAACCTTGGAAAATGATAGATGTACTGATTCTGTGTGCTTAACTAGTGAAGTTATTAGGCTTAAAAGGCTTTAGGACAGTTATTGTATGTCATGGTAGCTTTTTATGGTGCGTAAAAGTAGATGTGATACAAACTAAATCTACTTGATTTTACGTGGAAACTCCGTACGAGTTTTGCATGTCTTCATATTATATCTTTCCGAATGATAGGCAGAAAAGCGATTACCCAGTCATACACGAGCCCGTAAGTGTTCTGATTCCCGTGAAGATAGCGTTTCAAGAAACTGCAGTGATCCAGATTCGGGACTTGCAGTTATTCACTACTCTGAAGTCTATGTAAATGTTTATCATAAAAAAAAAAAAAAAAAAAAAAAAAAAACTTATGAGTTATTGAAACATTCTAGAGTTCAACATATCAAGACTTCTTAATCATGGAGTAAGAAAGAGAACGGGAAGGAGATGAAGAGTAATTACAAACTTAATCAGACACTAAGGGTCGAAGTCAATTCGGGGTGACTTGGGGAAAGCCAAATACGCTTTGAGAATAGATAGGAGGCATCATAATCTCTGAGTTGTTGCCCACTTAATTTTTGAGCTTAATTGAACTTAACTCGTATCACAGAAACGATGAAAACCATCTTAAGTTATTTACCTGCTTACAACCTGTTTCTTTATGTCATAATACAGCTAAACACGAATCTATGTGACAGTCACGTAATTAGTATGATTCCTGTTCGGATCTTTTCAAAAACGTGGTAGTCCCTATCGAGACTGAAATTTGATCCCTTGTACTTTAATTTTTTAAAAGTTTTTTCGTACTTAGGTAGTTTATGATTTTATAACTGGTTACTTGGACTTGATCGTGTTATTTAATTCTTAAAGGGAAGTTTTAAAAGTTAATTGCAAAATGTTCAAATTATAAGGGTTGATTTTGTAAATATAGGCGATGTTGTTAAACAGGCGAACTTGTGAATAACTTCGCCTAGGCGAAGTTAACCGTAACTTCGCCTGTATAACTTCGCCCCTATATAAGGATTTTCAAAGGTCATCAGTTCATTATTTGAAATATCAGCGAACTTATCCTCGATTATCACAGCGAACTTAATCTGTTTTCATCCGATTATCTTTTTTCCGATTTCAATCAGTATTCAAGGTGTGTTTGGGTTCTATATCTTATACTCGATGTTCGATGTTGTTAATCCTAGGTTGTTACGACACCCGGTTAACGACCTCGGATGTTCGAAACCTATACCCGATTTCAAAACTTGTTTTTACGTGTTCATGAACAAACTGATCGTCCGGATTACTTTACTATCATGTGTTTTAGTCTCCTTAATCGTCTAAATTGGCCGAAACACCAGATTTTCGATGTTTGAATCGATCTCACTGTCGCCGATTCAGATTCAGGCGAACTTAAGGTTAGGGCGAAGTTATCCGTAACTTCGCCTGAGTCTAAACTTCGCCTGAGGCGATGTTGTGGTGAGGCGAAGTTATCATTAACTTCGCCTGGACCTTTTAATTTTTTAATTATTAGACGAACTTAAAGATGAAGCGAAGTTGTTCCCAACTTCGCCCCAACTTTAACTTCGCCTATACAGAAGTTATCACAACTTCGCTCATGGTAATAGGCGAACTTGTGTTAAACCTTAACGTATATCTAACTTGGTTCGTTTGTTGCAGATATGGCTGCAGTAGCAGGTGCCGGAGGTGCTGGAGGTGACGATGGAGATAATCAGAGACAATTCTTCCCGGGTCACAACATGTTCATCACCTTAGACCCGGAAACGAGCGGAGTTGAAGACTAGCGTGAGATCATCACATTCTTCATTCGCTCGAGGATATTCCACGCTATCACGACGACTCTGCCGATATCCTTACCCAATATCGTGGATTTCTGGCAGACTGTGGAGTACGATTGCCGCGTTGAGCCCCCGGTTATGCGAGCAACCGTCAACAATCAGGAGGTTTAGTTCTCATCTGAACAGATACGGGTGGCTTTACGATTCGGTGAAGAGACTAGGGATGACCCTACAGAGTTTGTGGCTCCGTTCCGTGATGGAGCGTTTCTCCGAATTGGCTACTCTGGTCCATTAGGTGATACCCAGAGGAGGAAGGGTTTCCTTCTAGATCAGTGGCGCTTCCTCATGCACGTCATGATTGTGTGTATGTCTGGGAGGAAGGCGGGTACTGACGGAATGGGTGCGACCATGCAGTCAGCAATGACTGCTCTGACTTATAACAAACGTTATAGCTTTAGTCAGATGGTCTTTTATGAGATCGACAGACAGAGGAGGGCGATGGCTCGTGAGCGGTTCATAATGTATCCAAGATTCATCCAGATGATCTTGAACCATGTGGCTCCAAATTTACCTCAACGACGCCCAATACGATACGTGGAGAGTGTGAGCAAACGTATCTTTGCTCAATGTCGTACTTCGAGTGCGAGGAGCAAGCCTGAACGTCATCCAAGGCATACTCCACTCTTTGGGTTCTTAATAAACCCGGGGTATGTGCCAGCTCGGGGGGATGAGTTCAGAGACCCTCAACCACAACAGGCAGGAGCAACTCGAGATGTACCTACTGTGCCTGTGGTGTCGGCTGAGGAGGATGTAGACCTTGATGCTGCATTTGGCGGCCAAGGATTCTTCGACATGGACCGTTTTGATCCACAAGAAGAGGTGCAGGTCTCTGCTGCACAGGTTCGGGAAGTGCGTGTCACTAGAGCAGCTACGACGGTGGCTGACTCAGATCTTGATGACGTTATGGATGAGGCGAGAAGGATGTTGGTGAGACGAGAAAGGACGATTGGAAAAAGAAAGAGGACAGTTGATGATACTGAGTCAGAAGAAGAAGAAGAGGATATTCACAAGCTGATTAGACGATCAAGACGTGAAAGGACAGGTGCAGGTATGGGAGCTGGAGAGACTTCAAGGGTTGTACGTTTCGCTCCATCCGCACTGTCAGGTATGTCGATTGTTCCTACTTCTGTACAGGTTACAAGCGCCGCGGATGTTTCCGTGGTGGCTACATCAGCTGTCGGCATCCCATCCATCACACTACAGACGAGACTCCGGAGATTGTGTCGTTACCACCTCCAACGCTTACTCCTTCAGAGGTGGTGGCACAATTTGTAGAGTCTACCGTCGTTGCAACTGCAGGGTTGTCGGTCACGATACCACCTGCGGTTACGTCCACAACTGCTTCTGATGTCCCGGTTACATTCGAGATCCCTGCTGAGTATACTCAAGATACATCTAACATGAGGTTTGATTTCGATGCAACCCTCTCAGACTCGGAGAGAATAGCTGCACTTGAGCGGGTCGTGGCTGAACAATCAAGGGTGAATCTTGTCCAGACCCAGGCTATTCATCGCCTTGTAGCAGAGAATCAACTACAGTCGTCCCTCCTGGTTGAACATGGGAGAATTATAGATGCTATGAAGGAGTTCTTGGCATCTCAGGGGGAGACAGGCTGTAGAGGCGACGAGTTAAGGACAAAGAGGAGAAATGACAGAGACGATGATCCCAATGCACCGAAAGGTGCAGGTGGTGAGTTGCCAAGAACTACTCAAGCTCTTGGGACTTCCACAGCTCAGGGGGAGTCTGCAGGTGCAGTTGGTGGTGATGAGGTGGTGATGGTTGATGATGATGATGATGTGATCGATGCATTGAAAGAATTGGATGATGATATGCTAGAGGATGATGTGATGTTTGATGGTCTGCCTATTGAGGAGATTGAGAAGATTGGAGCACAGATTGTGATTGAAGATGAGATTCAAGAAGGTGAAATAATTGAAGAAAATGTTGAACACGAGATCCCAGATGTTGAGAAAGCCGATATGGGTACTGAGATGGAAAATGATGAGACTGAGTGGGAGGAGCAGCCTAGCTGGAAGGAAGGCTGTGCTCATTGGTTTATTAAAACTAAGAAGCCTGCTGTTCCAACCATGTTCAAGAAGAGTTATAATATCAAAGGCTATGCTGAGTCGAAGAAAGGAATTATTTGTTGGCTATATGATGAACAGATAAAGTTGTTTGTGGTGAAACGTTTTGATGGGATTCAGTATTTTAAAAGAACGTTGAGATCTCTCAATACATTGCCGGAATGTGAGGTGAAGGATTTGGCTAGATTGGGGCTGATCAATAGAAGCGACGACAACATGGCAAGGGTTATTGGGAAGATCGTGTGGAAAGAAAGCATAAAAGAGAAGAAGTTTGAGTTATTAAAGCCACAGAAGGGAAAGCTAGTGGAAGATAAAGAAAGGGGAATGAGAGCAGATGGCAAGCCATGGATGGTAATGAAGTACAAACCGATCCGATGCATTAAGGAGGTTCCAATGAAGATTATGCCTCAAGATGTGTTGAAGAATCTTAAATGGTGGTATGTTGATTGCCAGACTGCTGAAGCCGTGATGGAAGACGAAGACGAACAAGAAGTGCTGATGGTGTATGATCCGATGCATCTTGTTAACTTATCGAAAGCTGATCTGCAAGTGTTGAATGAAAAGAAGATATTCTATATTCCTGCTTGGAAAGACGAAGCGAGGAAGTATCAGCGAGTAGTCACGGTATGTGTTAGAGAAGGAGTGCATGCGTGAAGATTACAAGACAAGTGCTTAAAGATCAAGATATGAAGCTACTGCCAAGGGGGAGTCTGTTGGTGCATAAATGTCAGTAGTTCATAGTCTAGTGTCTGTAATCGAGTCTGTAATGTTATTTATGTTTTTGTTTAAGCGAAGTTGTTAACAAGTTCGCCTAGGCGAACTTGTTGAACAAGCGAAGTTATGGACAACTTCGCCTGAACATATCAGGCGAAGTTGTCGTGTATTTATATATAGGTTACGGCTTGTTATGTGTTGGTTAATCGTGAAGTTAGTCGTTTGAGTTAATCGAGAGTCTGTATCAGTGATTCATATCACGTGAGTTCGGTTATTAATATATAACGTGTTTCGGTTTGTTCGTGTATGTTTGTTTGGTTTGCTTTCTACGCTCGTAACGATCTACGCAGGGATTCCGCACCTGAGTAGACCGAGATATCTCGTGTGATCCGTCTAGGGAACCTACAGTATCCTTAAACCTAAAATATATCAAATTGCTATAACTTCTTTTCAACTATGTTCCAATTTTTATGCCTAAATGTAGTCAACTTGTACCAGACACTTTTGACCCGTAAATCTGTAATATATTTGTTAAAATAAATTAAACCAATTAATCAACCTGCTAAAACCAGCCATTCTTTCCGAGGTAATAACTTAATTGAGTTAATTAGAAATTGTTAACAATATAATTTTATGAAAATAATAATTGGGTTAATTGAGGTAATTAATAAATATTAAATAGTAATAAATGCATTAATTGTTATATCATTTAACATAAAAATTTATTAAATTGAATGAATGGTAATTAAAAAAATAGTTAATTAGGTTAAATATGTATAAATGAGAATTAATTAGTTGGCATTCCATGTGGATGACATATTTGAAAGACATGTGGAACATGTATTGTTTTAATATATTAGTTAGATAAGGTATCACATTGTTACTTTAATTAAAAGAACCTAGTATACAAAGACAAATAGACAAAAATAACAATTTAAAACATAATTCTAAGTTGTGCCACATATTTATAACTTGTACCATGAAACAAAACGAACATATTAGTTAAAACTTCATCATTTACTGAAGTCATATGTTGTAAACTATGAAGCGTAAACATGTAGATGTTGTAACATAAGTTGTGTGTTATAAAAACTATTGTTATTGAAATTATAAAACATTTAAGTACACAACATAAAAAATGCTAAAAATATGAATTTAACAATGAGATATAATTATCATTTTTATTAAACAGCGCGTTTAATAAAGCAATAATATAATCCAAACCTCGTAACTTAAACCACCGTTTTAATCCAAACATCCAGTCCAAACGTTCATAAATAATTTCCCAAGATCCAAAAAAATAAAATAACAAAATCTCAGAATTTAAAAAAATAACAAAAACTATTAATTGTCTTTATTACTCAATAAATGATGATTATAACAATTAATTTTGAAAATTTCGTCAACTTAGAAGTTAATGTTTAAAATTAATTTTCAAATTAACATGAGGAAATTATATAAATGTAAATTTGATGAGTTGGACGCATATGTGAACATGCTAGTTGAATGCCATGTGAAAACCTTATATTGCTTTAATAGTATAGTAAGATTTTTAACTTTTTACTTATGCTAAATGTCAAAATAAACGGTGTTACCTTTTAAAACATAAATACATAATTTGACCTTTAATTTAGTCTTAATCATAAAAAATTTAGATCTATCAAACTCAAAATTTGACCAATTTAATAGATTTTTATAGTTTCAAATCTCAGCAAACCTTATATTTTATTTGTTTTACCAACTTATAATTAATTTACTTTTAATGATACTGAAAATTTAATAAGTTTGTTTATTAAATATGGATTATTTTCTTTCACCAATTTAATATGTTGTGTATTACTCATTTCAAATTTAAATTTAAAACTAAAATCTTAGATATTCACTATAATTGCTTAATTTATGCTTAATATTAATCATCTTTAAATTTAATGATATATTCCAATCATTTAATTGACCATTTTTAATTTTTTTAAGTATTTCCAACTGTCAATATAATGTCTAAAATAAACACCCCATATTAATTTGACCATTTAGCTTCTAAGCTCATTTTGTTTGTTGTTTTTTTATATTCCATTTTCTTAAGTTTGATGAAGTGCATAAAATTATTGATTCAAAAATTTTAGGCATTATTTATATTAAAGAAAATGTGTGAATCTTATCTTGAAAGTCTTGACAATAATCTCATAATAACTAAAAAAAATTAACAGCATATTGGTTAATTAGTGAACTTCCAAAAAAATGGAAAGTTTTTTGAATTTTGAATTATAAAAAAGTATATAATAGAATTGGTTATAGAAAATACACGGTTTCCATTTTCTTATATTTGACCATTTTTAATTTTTTACTTAAGGCTTAATGTCAAAATAAACCGTCTTACCTTTTAAAATATAAATACGGAATTTATATTTTAATCTTAATCATAACAAATTTAGACCCTACTAAATTTGGAATTTTGCCAATCTAAAAGATTTTTTTATAGTTTTCAATCTCAGTAAACTTTACATTTTATTTATTTTACCAACTTATAATTAATGTAATACCCTGAATCCCGGGAATCCTATAGTTGGTATTCATATAAAATACTTACAAAAATACTTAAACTCAAAAACAGTTCATTCAATTAAAATAACCAATTCAGAGTATAATTCAGCGAAAAATCGTAATTAATAAAACAAGTTCCCAAAACCCAGGAATTATGCCCAAAACCAAACTTTAAATGTATTTAATAAAACGTTAAAAGAAAAATGTTTATTATTATTAAAACTTCCGACTAAGCATGCCCTCCACCGTCCAAGTAGCTTCGTGCACGTCCAAGCGGTAATGCATACACCTCCTAACCTGAAACTCACAATAACATGCACACAAAGTCAGCTTGAGCTGAGTGAGTTCAAGTTTTTAATTAACATCTATAATAATAATCATAATAGTCATTCCAAGAGTTTTGAAATAATCGGGATATAACAGTTAGGCCATCATCAACAATAAGTAATCATCCTTATATATATATATATAAACATCCTTATAATTATATCCCTACATATATATCATCCAAGTAATAACATCATGGTCGAGCACACGTACAACCCAAACACGTAACATCTCATCCAACGTATGCAAACACAAAGTAGGCATACGTAAACATCCTTACTCGATAACGACTAAATAACATCGCCAAATATTGGCCATACAATAATACATACAAACATACCATAATATCATCCCAAGGCCTACCCTATACAAGTAAGCCTATACAAAATAGTTTAAACGGTTCATCAAGCAAAATCGCTTAGGTGTGCATGCTAGCCCAAAAACTTAAAAGAGTAGAAAAGGGGCATCATGAACTCACATGACACAAGGCACGAATTCACCACGAGCTAGAGAACCCTAAGTATCCCCAAAACTCAAACGCCTGCCGGTAAACATACAATCATCACAAATGACATCGAAAGGACTCGTTTATCCTACGAGATGTTCTAGCATGGTTCGAGCTACCTAAAGCCTCAACCTCAACAACCTCATTCATAAAAGCCCCCGGGGCCTTACATCCACCAACACGACCCTTAGATACTCCCGGGAATAAAGAATTCCCAAATTACCCCCGGAAGCACTAGGTGATACTAACACGCACGATTAAGATTCGTTTAGGCAATTAACATCCAACTCAGCCCCGTGTGGACCCAATATGATAAATTCACAGCCAAAAAGTCCACACGACGCTACACGAGTCAAATGGGTCGGTAACTCGCAAATACAACGCACCAACTATTCAATAAACACAAATGCGCGTTGTACCGACCCGTTTGCGTAACTGACAACCAATTCAACCCCAATATTTATAAAAATCATTTTCCAATAGCCCGTACACTAAACCGAGGCTATCCAAACTAAATTGGTTATCACTTATTTCATATCTCGCGTTAAACACAACAATCTACCATCAACCAAAAACAATCTTTCAAACTACAACTAGTTGACTAATCAAACGAACACCAATGAACATGATTTTAAAGTATGTTATACTAGACATACCTAGGAAGATTTTGGTGCAAAAACCTCAATCAAAACAGTCCCGAAAACGCTCAATTTGACAGCCACCCGGTTAACCTAAAACAAGCCATTTATCGATCAATACGCGTGATATAATGATCAATTAATGTGTAAAAGACTTGTAGGTACATAGTACTAACCTTCAATTAAAGTTTTATGCTCAAAACTTGGCTGCAAAAAAGAAAAATCGGGGGTGGGGGCTGCACAATACTGCCGATCGCTCGAGGGGGAGGGGCTAGGGTTAGTTTTATGATATAAAACAACAATTTACACTTTAGTCCCTCATGTATGAAGTGTGAGGCAACTAGGGTGGAAAGTTAAATGAATTTAAAGTACCAGGAAGATGATAAGGTCAACGAGGCATGCCGGATAACCCCCGAGAAATATACATACTTTACAAGCTTTAAATCTTTGAACAAAAAATTAACGGGTGTTACAATTAATTTACTTTTAATGATACTGAAATTTTAATAAGTTGTGTATTAAATATGAATTATTTTCTTTGACCAATTTAATATTTTGTGTATTACTCATTTCAAATTTAAATTTAAATCTAAAATCTTATATATTTACTATAATTGCTTTATATTTATCATCTTTAATTTTAATGAAACATTCCAATCATTTAATTGACCATTTTTTAATTTTAATATTAATGTCTAAAATAAACACCTCATATTAATGTTTCAAAAAATGGATACTTTTATGGACCATCATTTGAAAACTTGGATCCCTAAACTTACTCACTAAACCTTTGTTTAAATATATTTAACTACAAAATCATTGAATGTATCCAATAAAAAAGTTAAATTAAAAATTTCTTTATAATAAAATATACATTTATTTATTTCTGTTTTTATATAATACTCTTAATTTATGCTTAATATTGATAGCATTTTCAACCAAATTTAAAAACAGAATTTTATCACTCTCACAAAAAAACTTTTAAAGTTTTTAATAGTCTTCTATCTCAATAAGCTTTCCATCTTTTTTATATTTGACCATTTGTAACATCCAAAAATTTAATGTCGAATAAAGGAAGTTATGTTTAGTGATTTCGCGTAATTAGTTAATATCGGGTAAGGAGCGGATCATGGACTTGGATTAATTGAGATGGGTTAAATGAGAATGGGCCTTAGATCCATGGGATTTCAGGGATATAAATATCCCTTAAACCCAAAATATCTTTCATTCCATTTGTTTTCTAAACACACTCCAAAACACACACACCACACACCACCCTCACCGGCGGCCGAGGAGAGGGAGAGAGAGAGCGGTTAAGCAAGTAAACGAGATCCAAACAAGCTCAAAAAGGTATGATTCTTGATCTTTGAAGTTTAAAGATCCAAGTTTTATAGTGTAGATACGACCGAAAATGGTCGGGAAGCGTAGTGGGTGATGTTGAACCATAGCAAGGGTGTTAAAATAGCTCGAAATGCTGGTCAGAAACTAAAACAGCGGCTGATCTGGGCAACTTCGCCTGCAACTGGGCAACTTCGCCTTCAAAGCGATAACTTCGCCTGCAAGCTAAGTTCGCCTGATGAACTTCGCCTGCAAGCTAAGTTCGCCTGATGACAACTTCGCCTAAAGCCAAGTTCGCCTAATTGATAAATTCGCTTACGGCCAAGTTCGCCTAACTGGTAACTTCGCCTAAAGCCAAGTTCGCCTGATGACAACTTCGCCTGAGGCCAAGTTCGCCTAATTGATAACTTCGCTTACGGCTAAGTTCGCCTGAGGTTTAACTTCGCCTAAAGCCAAGTTCGCCTGATAACTTCGCCTAAAGCTAAGTTCGCCTAAGGTTTAACTTCGCCTAAAGCCAAATTCGATTAGAAAATAAATTAAAAATCTAATGAAAAATATGTTAAGACAGTTAATGGAAATAAAATTTTTCCAAGCTGACCTGGCAGCTCGACCCCAGCCAGGGGCTCTGCCCCTTGGACCCTGCTAGGGGCTGCCGCCCCTAGACCCCGCTGCCAGGGACGCTGCCCCCCGGACCCCCGTTCGTTGTGGGTCATATAAAGATAGAAACACATTATGAGAAGTGATAGTTAATTGATACGTATACTTGTTATACAGTCAGCCGTGCACAACTGAAGAAAAGGATTACGATCAACGGAGAACGTAACCGTGTTCAGGTGAGTTTCTAGCCCCATTCCTTGTTATGTTTTCGGGGCTGTGTGCATACTTGATGTGTTGTTAATACATTTATCCTAAGTGATAAGTGTATGCCCTATGTGATATATGTGATATGTAAGAATGATTGCTTGATGGTACGTGAACGATCTTCGGATATTGCACGTACTGTCAGGTTGTAACGCTAAGTATAAGGTAAGTATGATATGTATGCTTATGTGTATGAACGTGATAGAGATAATAAAAGAAGGAAATAATGATGTATGGTCGTATGGTTACGAAAAGGGTACCGAGCCCTAATAATACTCGAGGTATGATGTATGGTAACGAAGAGGGAATCGAACCCTTCTAATATTCGAAAACTAGGGACCAGACCCTTATAATATCTGTGATGTTAGGGACCAGACCCTTATAATATCTGTGATGTTAGGGAATCGAACCCTTCTAATATTCGAAAACTAGGGACCAGACCCTTATAATATCTGTGATGTTAGGGACCAGACCCTTATAATTTCTGTGATGTTAGGGAATCGAACCCTTCTAATATTCGAAAACTAGGGACCAGACCCTTATAATATCTGTGATGTTAGGGAATCGAACCCTTCTAATATTCGAAAACTAGGGACCAGACCCTTATAATATCTGTGATGTTAGGGACCAGACCCTTATAATATCTGTGATGTTAGGGAATCGAACCCTTCTAATATTCGAAAACTAGGGACCAGACCCTTATAATATCTGTGATGTTAGGGAATCGAACCCTTCTAATATTCGAAAACTAGGGACCAGACCCTTATAATATCTGTGATGTTAGGGACCAGACCCTTATAATATCTGTGATGTTAGGGAATCGAACCCTTCTAATATTCGAAAACTAGGGACCAGACCCTTATAATATATGTGAGGTTATAGGGCGAAAGGCTCTTTAAAACGTATGATTATGTATGAAAAGAAAGTATGAAGGTAAAAATGAAAGTAAAAGCACTTAGGTGTGTATAAAAGAAAGTTAAGAGGTTAAGTATGAAATGTAAGAATGTATTGTATGATTATGTGATTAACTAGAACTCACTCAGCGTAGCTGACTTTTAGTATGCACGCAGGTGAGTAGGATGAGGCAGCTCGCTTGAGGAGACACGTGGCATTGAACAAGAGTCTGGCATCTGAAGACTTATGATGTTTTAATTTTAATGTTTTAATGTGAAAGACAAAGGATGTTTTGAGACAAGTTATGAAATATTGTAATGTTTTATGAAAGTTTTATTTTCCGCGTAAATGTTTTAATCAACTCTGATATTTAGAACTGTGTTTATGAGTAAATCCAACACGAAAGTAGGGTTACCGGTAACGGGGCCTTACACCATTTTGTAATTAGGCATAAATGTCAAAATTAATGTATAAAATAAACACCCCATTTTAATGTTTCAAAAATTAAAATTCTTTCCATAATTTTTGTAAGTTTTCTAATTAACCGATTTAGTTTTAACTTTTGTAATTATCTCTATATTATTTAGTAAAATTAGTAGAACCCAAGTTTATTGTTTTGATATTTTTTTATTATTCGTAAAATTGAACCTTAACTTTCGATTTAATATATCTAACTAAAAAGTCTTTGAATATCACTAAAACAAAAGTTAAATTAAAAATTCATTTATAATAAAATGTACCTTTATTTATTTCTGTTTTTATATAATTTTATACTTCAATTTAACATGAAGATAGTCATTATAATCAATGTTCTATTTTAAATTCAAATTAATGAACATAATCATTATAACTTACATTTAATCTCACCAATATCAACAAAATTTAAAAGATTTTTATAGTTTCAAACATCATCAAAATTTACATTTTATTTATGTGTAAATGTAAGTAGTTATGTCTAAATTTCAAGATTCATGTCTTAAATAAAACCCACATATTTTCGATAACCAATTCTAAATATTCAAATCAAATTTAACATCTCCATACCAGTATAACAATTGATTTTACAGATGTATTATATGACTTAATATATATTATATTATAGTTATAATTATTTAATTTTTAAAATATTAACCTTTCCATCAGTTTGCATAATTTTTAATATTTAAAATCATGTATTTGTCATGTATTATACCTTCTCATATTAAGTCACCATTTTTTTATGTTATTATAGTTTCACTAATAAAATTCTCATACTGCAAATTCATTTCAAACATTCTATTTGTTATCATTATCTATATTTACATTATAATAGAGATAGGCACCATTTCACCTTCCATGCCCTCTCTACATAAGACGCCTTAAAATTTAATGCTAAATTGAATACTCAGGCTTGGGCTTCGATGGTATCTATATTGTGCATTCATTGCTCTGGTGATATTCAATTCTATTCATTGCTTTGCAAGATTAATGAAATCCTTCAATTGAATGCTTTACCCTCAATTTACCCACGGTTGAAACCCCATCCGTTTCAATTGAAGTCTGCTTTAAGACCTCATATACATCTAAGGTTTGGGCTTTTGTCGACAACCGGTCAATTGATTATTCTCCTTCTAATCGACAAATTAGGTTAAATCTACTGAGGTTGCTGGCCGGAGCTTATGTCAGTCTTTTTCTATCCTGATTCATCATCACAACAATGGCAACCGGTTCGTATGCTGCGCATGTACTTTGTATATGTCTTTCCAACAGATTTGGTGTGACATTTGAGCCAAAACAAGGTACACCTCAGTACGTATTTACCGATTAAGCAAATAAACGCCTGTTGCGTAACAAACGAACGATCAACCGAATGGGTCGGGTTATGACCCAGATATCCCGGGGGGGCATTTATAAGTGATATACGATCTATACAAGCTAAAATATTAGAAATATGGTCTTAGTTTGATAGCAAACAAGTTAAACGAAAACATGCTCGTTTAACCACCCGCTATAGATTTAAACGCGAAAGATAGTTACAAACCAAGCATTGTATCATCCGTTAAGCCGAAAAAGACTTACCAAACACTTATTTGAAATGTTTTAAGTGATCCGTGAAAATATTTTTGATTTTTACAAACATATAGTATGTTTTTATAATTTTACACAAAACTAGCCGAAAAACACTCGTTTTCGCGTTGTTTAACGCACCCGATAAGTTTTTCGCGCCAAAAACCGAACCCGAACTAAATTTGGACCGGGATTTTCGTATTTGGGCTTGAGAAATCAGAAACTTGGGCCAAAATGGGCCCAAAGGGGGCCCATGATGGTCCGATCGCAGCCGCCACCCCCCCCCTTGTTTATTCTTTCACATTTAAACTAGGTTCAAGCCATTTTTAACATCATTTCTTGGAAAACTCTGGACACCACTTCTGTTTCAGCCAGAAAACTTCCAAAACCCTAAGGTAAGAACTTAAATAAGCTACTTTTACACTTGTTTAAACTTGTTTAATACCATAAAAACATGTCTTGGTTACTAAAAATCATTCCTAACCGTGTAAAAATCCTAAAAATGGTCCATAAACATGTTTTGATCATACACATGGTAGGGAACCTGTTTTGATAATTTTTTTGGCCATAAACACGGATTAAAGGGTTGAAACGACGTTTTTACGGTTCAAAAGTTCGTTTTTGTACACTAGCCGAAACCCTAACTTAAGGGCTGTTATGTTGATGAAATATTGCTTGGTTTGTGATATAGGACTTGTACCTAGCTTTCTTAGAAGCACAAGAACCTGAAAACTTGATTAAAAGGTCGGAAACGAGCCAAACCCGCTAAGGTAATGCCGAAACACTCGCTTACGGGCTATTTAGGTTAAGGTTGTGATGTGCATATTTTTAGGACTTGAAATTTTTCAGGGACATCAGGGATCATGTAAGTGAGTCCCTGTTTAAATTTGGTAATTTTTGACCATCCGAGAATATTTGGCGAATTTATTACCGAATTGGGACGTTTATTTGGGAAAAATAGCTAAAATACTTCAAAAATTATGAAATTTTTCTGGGAACTCAGATTTGATGTATTTTGATCACATATGAATTTTTGGATCATTTGGAGAAGTTTAAAGGTGTTTTGTTTATTTGCGTTCGTGTAAATTTTTACAGCCGAATTTGGGCCGAAAAGAATATTGCACGAACTTTTTACATTCTGGAATTGATACAGGTTGTTTTGGAACATTATTTGAGTATTTAGGAATTTTTTTTGAATTTTTGGAAATTGTTTGGGGTAAACGGACGATTTTCAGGCGAAATATAGCTAATAAAATGAATTTTTATAAATTAATAAATCAGTAAATAAATTCCAGAAATATTTTTATAAAAATCTACATATTTTAATTGATAAGTGGTTAAATTTTCATAATTTAATGATTAACGGTTAATTAATTATGCTAATCTGAATATTAAACAAATTCAGTTTTTATAAAAACCGACAAGTTCGCGACTAGTGAACCTGCGGGAAAATCAGAACACCAAGAGTGATCAAAAATCATATTTTTGGACTAATTAAGTAAAAACGAACTTTTCTATGAGAAACCTAGACAATCCGGGTGGATTGTGCGCGTTTCTTCTCAAATCAAACTGAATAAATGGAAACGGGCCCCGTGACTAATCCGGGACCCCAGTATGTGATCCTTCTTTATAATTTAATCATTTTATTAACCAATACATTTACTCAAGCTTATTTTCCCATAACTGTTTTATGAACGCGTAAACGAACAACTTGGCCCAGCTGCGAAAACGGGAATCTGAGTCAAGTTCGGTTTTAAGTATTAGACATTGAACAACATCACAACCTAAGCCTATTGCCACTTTCTGGGCGTTCCAGCTACACCCAGATTAGTTATACAGCCCAGTTTAGTATTGAGATTATAATAATATTAAAATATTAATATTATTATAATATTGATTATAGGAACTACTGATAGCGGACCGAACGAACCACGAGCTGATACAGTACCGAATATCTACTAAACCGTGAGTTTCATGACCCCACTTTTAAACTGTTTTACGAACTTTTGGGGTGAAAAGCATGTTTGATTACATATACATACCTGAAACATGTATTGATGTGAATTATCTAAGTGCTAACACACGAAAGTCCCCACGATCACAGTGATTAACTTCGAGCCGGTGGCTTGTGAATAGTACTATTGGTTTGACAAACCCAAACGGAATCGGCCTGGTTGCCGTGTCACATAGCACCGTTTGCACATGACCATATTTAAACAAACAAGCTATGTAGTGTTAGACATAGCTACCGGGGCATGTTGTGAGCGGAAGGGGAGCCACAGTGGTTGATTGAGCGTGGGAAATGGAGGCACGCAGCACGAACAGTCCAGGCTTCACTGTAGCTTAGCATAATTACATCACATACATCATTCACATACATACATACTTATTTCATGATTACAAGTGTTGACTTGTGAACACTCATTACTGTTTTCTTTAAACTCGTGAAACTCACCAACTCTAGTAGTTGATCCGTTTTAAACTGCTTTTCAGGTGTACCTAAATTGGAATGATTTGGTGACTTGTTACTTGCCTGAAGTGTATGGTTGATGCTACGTGAATAGAAGCAAGGGCGATAGTAGTAAGAATGTGTAATTAACGAACTAGTTTTGTTTGTATCGCCTAAACTGTTAAACAATGATAGAACAAAGAAATGTAATATATTGTAAATTAGTTTGTAATGTTTCTTTATAAACAATGTGCTGATATCAGAGGTGTCTGTTACATTCCCGTTTTACGCTTTCGCATTGTGCTAGTCGGGGTGTGACATTTGGGTTTATGTCGATTTCAGTTGTGGCTTGTCTATTAGTTTTTTTGTTACTTTGATTAATGTTCATAAATATTAGTGGCTATACATTGTACGTTTATATCTATGGATGGACATGCTCCAAAAGAAACGGCCCAATCTCCAAGTCCAAATCTTCAATTTTGGCAATCAACAAATCATATGGTAATGCGAATTCCCTATTTTTTATTGTTGTATTTGTATATATTATCTTGAAATTTATTCGATTTATTTATTTGATATGTATTAGATTAATCAGAAGATGATGAAGGACCTGTATTCTGAATTTGAACGGCTTAAGCAAGGTGAAATTACTTTATTGTCTGTTGTATCTTTAACTCTCCCAGTATGGTAGCCCATAATTAACAATCTGTACACTGTTACTATTGCTTGACCATAGGTAGGTATATGATACTAAAGAGGGAAATGGAATTTACATACCAAAAGATAGACATCTTCATGAAGAAGATGATAAAATGATAATTTTCCGTGAATTTGCATTTAGCCTAATTGAAATTATTTTCTGTCTTTTTATTGAAAGTTTAGAGCAACTTAATCCAGGCAATGGCCGAAAAAAGGACATAATATTCTTGATGTTATATTTACATCTCTTATACCAAACCTTGGTAGCATCATGTGATTCTATAATTCACCATGCGATCCATGGTGAATTCAATTGATAAGGTAAGTTAGCATTGCATCACATATCAATCTTGTTTATGCCTAAGAGTCTAAAATTGCACCCTATGTGAATGTTTGTTTTTAATGCATACACATGTATGCTATTGCCAGGGAGAAGCAGAGTCACAAAAGTTGAGTTATTTTATGATGTGGACTTAAATAGCTTTTTTTTTTCCATGGTTGATCGTATTTTGTGTTAAAATTTTGTCCTGTTTAAACATGTAGAAAGACAGTTAATGATCACATATGCATGATGAAAGTTTTAGACACAATTGGCAATATATTTTTTTTATATTTGGCTGTTAAAATTTGTTGACTAATCATACGTTATTTGTCAATCTTGACTTTTTATTGGTCAAATTTGATTTTAATGACAAGTTTGACTATCCATGTCAAAAGTGACTTTTGGAAACAATTGGCTTAAATAAGGACTTAAATAACCAAACGCAATTAAAAAGCCGTCGGTTTTTTTGCATAAACCAAATTTTTTATCCGGTTTTGCTATCAACCAAAACCAAAGAAAAAGTGAACCGAACCGGAGAAACCAATTTTAGATTATTAATAGGAAAACTAAAAAATGATGTAGCCCAAACATATTAGGTCCAAAAGTGTAATCGTTAAAAAATTTAGTCCTGAATTCATTATTTTGGTCCATTTCTAACGACCCAATTTTTTAGTCTATTTCTATTTCGATAATAATAATAACAATAATAATCTATCTCAATTTCCTTTTTTTAACCAATACAAGATTATATTGTCATGAACATGGTCAAAAGACTTTGTTTATGAATATTGTGAAAACATGACATTACATGAAGCTTTGCATTTAAATGACAAAATTTACAAAATGCTTTCGTGTAATGCTTGAGTATATATTTGTTGTGATTTTCAATACACTATGGTGTAATGCTTAAGTATATATTTGTTGTGATTTTCAATACACTATGGTGCGAGTGAGTGATTAAATGTTTGTTTCTGTTAAGGTACTTGTACAAGGCTTATCAACAGCCTGTTGTTCATCATAACTTAAAGTCAACAAATATTCTTCCTGACAATATTGAGCAACTTCTCATGTGGTGGACGATATAATCAGTTACACATACAAGCGTTGTTGGAGACTTCAATTTGTCTTCATGTTCCGCATATTCATCTATGCCTTTATCTCACTTTGCAGATCTGTGCTCAAGTGTGTGTCTGTGCTAACCCAAATTAAAAAATTGTTAATTCGATTTTGTTTTTGTATTTAGTAATAAATGTTTATTATTCCACAGTGTCACCTACACAACAGTTCCTTTATTAATAAAACAAAATAAAGTGGTTATCGAGTATACTTCTTAAAAAAAAGGTTTTGAAAACCGCGACTTATGAATGGGTTTATTATTCCGGCCTGTTGCATAATTTGCGCCTTGTTTAATTAAAAATTAATTACCCAATGAAACAACTTTAGCTCTTTGAGACAATTGCACATCTTGATACTGTTGGCATATATTTTAAACGTTATACGATATTTTGTTATTTCTTTGTTTTCTTGTAGCCTGAACCGGAGGTTAGGGCATTGATGAACGTCAATCATATTATACTATAATTGAATTTTATACCATTAGTAATCAACCAAGAAAGATATATCTTTACTAGAAATTCAGTTTTATGTTTCTGTTTGAAGATGAATTTGAACATCAATTATATTATACCATAATTGAATTTTATATGTTATTTCTATTTGGTGCTAATTTTTTATCTCCCTTTGTGTTATGTAAATATATGGCATAAATTTTGATTGAGTTCTAATCAGGTAGAAGAAACAGGTTTCTATTAAACTTGTGCAACATTGGCTAAAAATAAGGTGGTACGGACGAGTCTCGTGGGTGGTGGAGGAGACTCCTACTTATAATAATGTGTTTATTATTTGAATTCAAATATTATTTATATTTTGAGTTTAATTCAAATTTAGTATTTGATTTGCAACAGGTTAGTACATTCGATGGCTCTATATACCCTTGGATCTTTGTCTATTTTTATTGTATTCCGTTTTGTTTTTCATTAGTCGAATAAATCAAAGCAAAGAGTCACTTGAGTTAAGCAAGCTTTCTGTTCTTGTTTGGTTGCGATTCTTGATTCACTTTGTGATATTCAACAATTTCTTCATACTTTTCTTTGGGTTTACTGTCATGTGACTCACAATTACGTAGTTCTAAATATATGAATAAGTTTCCACTTTTCTTTGAGTTTCCTATCATGTGACTCGCAATTACGGAGCTCTAATTACATGAATATGTTTCCCATATGTGCATATGACATTCGATTATTAAGTTGTTTATCTGTAGACTAACTTTTAAAATTTAAAATGGTTGAATAGATTTCTTTTCAAATTTTACAAGTTGTGTGTGGAAACTAAAGCCTTTATTATATTTATTTAAATTTATGTTAATGAATTTTTAATATTTTATATTACATTATTGCTAATTCTAGCATATTGTTTAGGGTACCGTGGCATATTATTTGTTATTGTAAACGAACAGAAATAAACATATATAAATACGTAAACCTTCATAAACATAAATGAACAAAGGAGACGTGTTCATGTTCGCCCGTTATTAAATAGACAAACATAATCAAAATTCCAACCAAATGAGAACATAAAGAACCGAACCGCAGACCACCGAATTCCCACTGCGCCCCACCGCAACGCACGGGCTCTTCTAATGTAACCACAACACATCGTTATTTCTATTTGTTTGCTTTGTATGGTAATAAAGAAGTTATTTGTATGGTAACTATTTGTCGTTTAATATTACAGTATGACCAGGTAAAATTATCATTTATTTATAAATGCAACATTTGCATGGTAACTATTTGTTAGTCTTTGTATTTGATTCAAATAAGTTATGATGCCTTAATTCATTTAATATTATCATTTATTTATAAATACAAATTTGCATTTCATTAAATTTATATGATGTTACATATATATTATGTTTTCAACTATGTTCTATCCGTGTGTAACATATGTACTATCCTAGTAGTAACAATAAGAAAAATGAAGAATGTGAAGATGAGAGATAGAGAGAAAGGGAGTGAGAAGATAAATTCTTCTTTGAATTTTAAAGAAGAATAGGAATGGTACAAGAGAAATAGAGGGGATGATAGTCTCCTATAAATAACAAGGTTTGGAGGAGCTAACTTGGGAAAGTTTGTTTTTGTAAAAAGTTGTAAAACTTGGAAAGAGGGTGGGTGAACGGTTTTGGGGGTGTTTTGGGTTGGATTATATTGTATTTTTAACATATGGGAAGGAATATTTGCTACAATAATTAATTAGACATAGTACTTAGGCTAGTTAAATGTTTAAAGGTCCATGCAACAATTTATTGTGTTATAAAATGAAGGAAGCACACTAATGAGTTTTAACTTATTGTGTATAGGCAAAATACATATATATAACTTATTAGGGACTCCAAATATCGAGCTAGGTTATACGAGTTTTCAAACGCTTTAAATACGTAACACAGTATAAGTAACAATGTGAGGCAACAATTTTCGATTTATCAAAACTTGCGAATATGTTAGCATGGTAAATATGATCTAACTTTGATATCAATGGCCAATAACATGAATAAAACATAGGCATCCAACATTTCATTGATTAAAAAGATTTCTAGTCACATCGAAAACTACAACGGGTTGGGTTTCGGGTTTGAAAATTAACGAATGTTACAGGCAGGCTCAACGTCTTCGAAGGCTTAAAACTAACTAAAATATTGAGGCTTTTTTCTTTTGTATTCTTTATTTATGTGTATAACGCTAGAGAATATATAAGAATTATAGAATATGGATGATATGCACTGATAATGGATATGAGCAAATCAATATTAGTAATTCAAAAAGAACTATACTTTCAAAATCTCATAATACATAACTATTATTTAAGATGGAGGCCCTATAAAATTGAAGGCATAAAACCATGGCCTCATTTAGCTTACCCACGAGATGACCCTGATCTTTAAAATCAAAACCCTAATTATCTGCTACCATCGTTCTCCAAAGTCCAATCACCATCAACGCACCAAACGCCACCTCCCATAGCCACCGTGATCCTCTACTTCCAGCGAGTTCAATGCTGACTCAAAACAAATATGGCGACTCTTCTCTTCCCACTCATATGGAACGACAATAAGGATTTATGTGCGCTTCCTCTCGTATAGAATATTAACTCATCCGCCAGATTTTATAGTGATATTAAGGTGTGCTACCACAACCGCCGCCACAATTTCTAGTGATATTGAGGCTCGAAAGTAAGGTAAAGTTTACACAAAGAAAAACCATTAAGCCTAATTTCAGTATGGTGGCGGTGGTGTTTTGTAGAAGAAGACGGTGGCCGGAGATTGTGACCGAAGAAGAGAAGGGGTTGTGTGTGGCCTAGAACCATTCGCTTTCTATTGTCACCCACCGCCACTGACCCCAACTGGGTTATGCTAGTAACACTTGAATCGATATAGGTTCTGATCGATTTTCGTGTACTGTAGTTTTTGTTTTGTCTTGCATTGTTAGTATTTGACTGAGTCTATATTAGGTGAGATTTAAACAATCCAGATTCGGGGTTTAGATCGTATTTGTACATAAACAGAATTTCTAGCGAACCAAGGTTTTGGGGTTGTGTGTGATGATGAGTTGATGACTAAGGGTAAAGGGGTGGCGGGTGGTGGTTGTGTGGATTTGGTAATAGCACATAATTAAACAAAGACAAAATGGCAAAAGACGTCCTTTATGTTTGAACATTTTTTCACTAGACATCCTTTAGCAAAACTAATGGCAGAAAACGTATTTCATGTTTCAAATTCTGTTCACGTTACGTCCTTTGACACTAACTCAGTTAACTCAGTTAAAAGTATTTTTTCAAAAGACCAAATCTTTGGTCTAATTATACAAACAGTCCTTAAAGGGGTAAAATGACCACATTGCCCTCACATGCAAAGCACATGACCATATTTAACAAAAAAGTTTAACTGGATTAGTGTCAAAGGACGTAACGTGAACAGAATTTAAAACATGAAATACGTTTTCTGCCATTAGTTTTGCTAAAGGATGTCTAGTGAAAATACGTTCAAACATAAGAACGTCTTTTGCCATTTTGTCTTAAACAAATCTCATGGAATATTTTGACACTTTAATCTTCTAACTAAAATGGACGAAAAACACAACTTCACATAAAAGAGCGTTTACAATCTAGCAATTGATATAACACAAAAAAAATTTGAATTCTAAAAGATGTGACGCACGACTGTAAAAGCCTACTACAAACACCATCAAAATGCTTATCAGATATTTGTGCAAAGTATAAAGGCACAAACACCATCAAAAAGCTTCATCAGATATAAACATATGCCAATTTAATGACAAATAAAACAAAAAAAATCTTTATCTAGAGCAACCATTTTTATCACACTAAGAGCATACTCTGAATCAATCTCTACTCTCTAAATTATAAAAATAAGAATGCTCTAAGAGGGTGTTTGGGATTCCTTAGTTACAAGGTTTATAATTCATAAGTCGGTGAAAATAAACAATCCCAAACACCCCCAAAACTCTAAATAGTCTGCTTTAACAAATAAAGTGTCGGAAACCCTAAATGTAAACAGTTGAGTATCAAACTATCAATAATCACTTATCATTCAAGCACCAAAAATCCAACCAAAATTACTCATACCAAAAGAAACATAGTTTTGATTCATCACCACATAATATAACTAAATAAAACTAAACTGATATAAAAAAACCAAAAGCAAATTCACCCTTCATCATCCACCATCAAACAAAACCAAATCAACGGTTGCTGGAGTTAGGGCACTCTCTTGAAAAATGCCCTTCCTCACCACAGTTATAGCATCCGCCGCCGCCGCCACGACCACCACCACCATAACCACCGCCGCCGCCGCCACGACCACCACCACCATAACCACCGCCGCCACCACCGCCGTTCTGAGTACAATCCCTAGCCATATGCCCATTCTCACCACACTTGTAACATCCACCGCCGCCGCCACGTCCACCACGGCTACCACCGTTATAACCACCACCTCCTCCGTAACGATCACCACCGCCGCCGCCGTAACGATCACCACCGCCGCCGTAACGATCACCACCGCCGCCGCCGCCGCCGCCACGAGTGCTACCTTGAACCGGACCCTCATTTGGACCGGTGACGTCAGCAGCCTTGGTCCTGCCGTCAGATCCTTCTTCAATCAGATACTCGACGGACTCACCGTCGCCGAGGCTGCGAAAGCCGTCGGTACGGATGGACGACTGGTGGACGAAGAGCTCTTCGCCGCCATCTTCCGGCGTGATGAAACCGAAGCCTTTGGTGTCATTGAACCACTTGACGGTACCGGATTTCCTTGCGCCGTCAACTGCCATTGTTTGCAACCCTAGAGAGAAAATAAAACCCTAATTCTCTCTTGATTGATATTTTGGAGGCTTACGTGCGTTTATATAGAGGAAGTTGTTGCAGGGGTAAGATTGGAAATGCCAAATGTTGGAGGATGAGGATGTAATCTTTGGGAATTTAATTTTGGGATGTTGTCATTTTGATATCGTATCGACGGCTCAGATGATTTCTGTTCAACCGATTTGTTGAAAATTGTAATTCAAAAAATAAGTTATTCGAACAAATTCCTTTTTTTTGTAATATTTATTTGTGATTCTAGTTTTATAATTTTAAGATTTTACATCGATTTTTTTCTTTTGGATGGTTATTTTATTTTTACGGGTTTTTAGGAGCACCACCTCTTTTTGCTAAAAAAAACCGACAAATATGTCGCGTATAGGACTATACGTAACGTATTGGTGGATTTTCTATAAAAACCTACCAAATTTATCTTATTATGTTTTTTTTTCCTTTTTTTTCTTTGTTTTCTTTTATTTTCTTATTATTATTTTTATTTATCATTATTATTAATAATATTTATTATTATTATTTATTTATCTACCTATTATAATAAAGTAAAATAATTGTAGGCACGTGTCAGTTTGTGGTTAAGCCTAACTTTTTAATAACTATGTCATAAATCAATAATTATTCACTTTTCTTTTACACTCTATTTATATTATATCTATAACATGATTAAGCTATTCACTTTCCTTCAAACTCTATTTTATTATATATACTATATACATTTTTATAAAAATAAATACTCTTATAAATTATAAATTTATGCTTTAAAACTATTAATTTATTTTTCAGTTAATTTACTAAACTATATATATATATACACACACATATACATATATATAGGGTAAGGATCCTAAGAGAACCATTGGCAAATTGAGAACTTTGAAAATCATTTTGGATCATTAAAAAAAACCTCTAAAAAAGATTTAAAAAATTATAAAAAAAACAAAAATTTTAAAAAAGTAAAAAAACCAAAATTCTTATATTTCATTCCGGTTTCATTAAAAAAACTCGAAATTATTTTTTTTCTTTTTAATTCATATTATACCTATACACATATGTATACTTTCATATAATCTTTAGTTACGTAATGTACACATATGTACATTATCATTTATCTTAAATTATACATATGTGTTTAGGAAAAAACATGTGTGTACATATTATACATGTATGTATAATAAAAAAAACAATTTTTTTTCTTTTTAATTCGTATTATACCTATACACATATGTATACTTTCATTTAATCTCTAGTTACGTAATGTACACATATGTATATTATCATTTACCTTAAATTATACATATGTGTATAGGAAAAAAAGCATGTGTGTACATATATGTACATATTATACATATATGTATAATTTAGCTAAATCGAGAATTTTTTTTACGTTTTTTTAGAAACCGGAATGATAAATAAGAACTTTGATTTTTTTAGTTTTTTTTATTTTTGTATTTTTTTTTTATTTTTCGGTTTTTTTGTGGTCCAAAAAGGTTCTCACAGTTCTCAATTCCCAAAAAGTTCTCACATGATCCTGATGCTATATATATATATATACATATATATATATGTTAAAATGTAATAATATATATCATTCACTTTCATATATAATAAAGTTTATCATAGTCAGTTTCTCGGTTTTTCTATCAATTATTGTTTCAAGATTTTTGTGGAACTTAAATTTGATTGTTATGTGTCAAAAGTTGGTAAATAAATTGTGTGGTACAAGTTAACTACACTTGGCTCAAAATTTGTTACGGGTCAAAAAAGGGTAATATGAGTATTTTTAAGAGTTTGAGAATGCAAGTAGATTTATCATCAAATTTGTTACAGATTCAAAGTGTTGACTTGAAAATGTCAAACAAATGAAAGTTAGTATTTTAAACGTGATTTAGGTTTCGAAATTATTTTCAATGACATTTTTGGAAATAATGAAAAGATTCAGGTTTTGGCTAATTAACTATTTTTCCCACAACTATTAAAATTTAAGAAAATACGGCGAACACTTTCGACATGCTACCTCTAGGCCTATCAATGCTTCTAACTTTTATTAAATTTGAAACATTTGTGTGAACATTGGTTTTTCCTTTAATAGTGATTAAAATATAGTATGTGAAACATGTCATACAAAATTATGCTCAAGTGAAGCGAACATTCACAAAATTGAACATGTTAACGTGTTATTTTTATGTGTTGTCATTATGGCAAAGTCGACAAGCCCCTCAAAATTATAAAATCATTTTCATGGTGTAGCTCAGAACTATTATTGTATGAAAAGTTTTTTTGAAATTGGTTCATAACAAAAATTCTTTCAATTTTGGTTATAAATTTCCAATAGATAGACCGTTTTCAGGTATGTTTTTGCACTTGTGTTATTATTATTATTTATTAAGTTCATTTTAAAAAAAATCAATTTCTGACATAAATAAAATCAATTTATGTACACATAGTATAGATGTAAGTATAGATGTAATCATTTTTTCAAATACAGTATGTTTTTATTTGCTTTATTTATAACTTTATTATTTGGATTATCTCGTGTGTTACACGGGCTCTAAAGCTAGTTTAATAATATTCAGTTGCAGGGCTTATTTGGGAAAATTAACATTGTTAAACTATATATGTATTATACTATTATAGCAACTTACCTTAACATTTTGAATTAGTGACTTAATGCTCTTAAGCTTTCTATGAGGCCATCTCTTTATGTTAAGCTCCTTATATCTTTTCTTAAACATTGCCAAACTAACATTCAATTTCTTGGCTGCTTTCGTTATCGGCATCTCGAAAATGGTAAGTAACTATCATCCCAACAATCCGACAAGCTTAAATATTCATCGATAAGGTCGAAATATGGAAACCTAGAAGTTTGTCTTGTTTAAGTGGTGAGTACACTCGGTTCATATCAAGTAAGTTGAAAAATTGCATGTAAAGTTGTGTGTCATTTTGTTTTTTATTTTTTAATGATAAATTGATAAAATAAATAAATTGTTTTTTATATTATATTAATAAAATAATAAATTGTTTTTAATATTAATAAATAATTGCATCTCGTAGTCAGATCGTTTGGTAAGGTTCGATCAAAACAATTAACACATATATACACCAAAACAATTATTAACACATATATGGTCAGCAGACACCATACCCGCAGGTCGTCGTCCGGCATATGGTGGATACGCTGCATGTAGATCGGGAGGCGTACCTCCTCCTTTGTGTATAAGGGAAAGATTTAGCATTAAACGTTGATCGGAAACAAATCTGGCTAAAACTGCACAACTTCGCGCTGCGCTAAGTTCTACGCTCCTTCGCGCGGCGCTAGCAAATCCTTCGAGCGGCGCTAAGGGCTTCTTTTACAAGAATTTCCATTTTTGGTACTTTTAGTCCATAAAGTTCCAAAAATGCATTTTAAGCCATTTTACGAATTTCTAAGGGCTATTTGACACAAAATTAAAGTTAAAGAATTATAAAATAAGATAAACAAAATTAATTTACTAATAATTGCATGATTTCATTAATACAAAAGATCCGAATACATTCCCGGATCGGGTTAAACGTAAACGAATATGAATATGAAAAATCCGAGATGTTACATGGATGAGAGGAGAACTCCACAGTTAAGTGTGCTCAGTTGGAAGTAGTATCAGGATGGATGACCTCCTGCGAAATCTCCACATAGGCAACCAAAAGCAAATCCGTGGCGCGATAGTGGTACATCCCGGCCAAAACGGACAATATTATGGTGCGACGGTAGCTAGGCTTTAACAAATATACTTACCATTTTTTTCCTACTTTTCAATAAAATTCGCTGAAAATTGAGTAAGCAATACATCACAAGAAAATCGAAAAACTTACAAAAAACAAGTACTGCATTGTAAATTTCCGCCGCCGCATCGCACTTGTTTCCAACTATATATATGAAGAAACACTAGGTGACCCCGGCAGATTACGGATAATCTGGGGGTTAAGTAGATGTTTCCCACGAGGGTTAGGTCCAGCAAAGATGGTTGTTCTTCTGATGACCTGCAAAACAGACACCGTGAGCTCGTCACTGAGAAGGAGGGGTACCTCCTTGTGACCACCCTCCGGCGTGAGAATCAGACTAGATTGCTCTTGAATATAAGTGTATATTAAGAGAAATAGCTAGAGCAGATATCAGACAATATATGAAGATATAAGATGATGATACCGTTCCAAGGTGTTGGAGTATTTATAGCCGAAGGTAGGTTTCCAAGCAGGTACAGCCGGCTGTATAATATTCCTGTTCTACCAACTGTGGGCTACGCACGTGCCATGCTAGTGGTTGGTGGGTAGGCAGCGGCTGATAGTGACATGGCCGGCTGTGCACTGTTCCTTTTCCACCAACTGCAGGCTACACACGTGCCACGATGAGGGTTGGTGAGTAGGCAGCAGCTGATAGTGACTTTAAGTACTAGAGCGTGCTGCTCGTCGTACTGTTGTCAGTGAGCTGCCGCTGCTTTGGTCAGATCTTTTGTCCATACCTTGGCAGGTACAGTACAAAAGATCCTCCAGTAGCGTACGGACTGGCTCATTTGGGCGGGAGTATTCCCGGCTTTGGGCGGGAGTATTCCCGGCTTTGTGCCGGAGTATTCCCGGCTTGCTCATTCCTTCTTCAGGTGACTACTGAATTATTTTAGAGTTAGTGCCTTGTGCGTGTAGCCTTGCTGTTAGTGCGGGTAGCCTTCCCTGATGGCTAGTATCCGCAGCTGCGGGAACAGGCGGAGTACGTTACCATTGGGAGGCTTTTCCTGCGGGAACAGCTTGCGTACTGCGCGTAAGGACGTCATCTCTCTGAGCGTGGTGGGTCCTGCAGATCCAGTTGGTCTTTGCGCAGACGTCCCTTTGGTGAGTCTTGCGGGTCCAACCGCGCAGACGTCCCTGTTCAAGGTGAGTCTTGCGGGTCCAACTGGGCTCTGCTGAGACCTACCTCTTCAATATTATAATAGAATAAGCGTCATTTCATCTCCCGTAATTTGATAAAAGTTTAATAATCTTGTATTTCAGGTGGGAAAATTGTTCCACCCTTCATCTTTGGCAAAATTTGAATCGCTATTTGGGAGTAGTTCTAGGAGTCTGGTTATTCCTTTTACGCCAGTGGGGTAGTACAAAAGTTTCTCAACAACAGGATATGAAACCTTATTCATGGCCAGATAAAAAGGTTTGATTCTCTGCTTGTTCTAATATCTAGATGCATATTAATTGCGTTGCTTGATTGTTTCACTGAATCTATATGCTTAATATATAGCCATAATTTTATTTTTGGTTTGATCACGCTCTGGTAATATGTATTATTTCTACCACCATAATTTGAGCCAGTCTTCTATGTTTCTATTTGTTTTGACGAATTCTTAATATTAGCGGTAGGAATTTACATTTTCAACGCTAAATTTGTTAACTTACAGCTTGATTGATCTGTTTTTGATGTAGAAATATGTTTTGTGTATGATTACAATAAGTAAGTATTTGACAATCAATAATTCATCCATCCTGATCCGAGCAGAAGCTTACAATAGATACACATTTAGATCAACCAGTTTAGAAATCATATTGGTTTTGAAGCTGAAGAGTAACTTATTTCACTTTGACGTTTGACTTGCAAATAATTTCACTGAAGCACTGCTCATCCTTTCTCATTTCATGGGGAGACATTCATCTGGTATCTCTATAATACTTCAAATGTGATATGAGCAAAAGTAGTTTATTTGACGATTTTACCCTTACAGCTGTTACACATCGAATTCAATTCAGACATGGGCAGAAACACAATCGATGTCCATTGGTTCACACAAAAGCATCACTTCATCATGTAATTACTCGAAACACCATTAATTCATCAACATCGATTACTGCTGTCCAACTAACTTTGTCGAACACAGGTTTGGGATGATAATATAATTAAGACTGACGAAGAAAGGTTCTATGAATCTAATGTTGATAATCTTGTTGGTGTAATTGAGACTAACACAATTATATTAGATATTTAGATGACATGTATTTTTTTTAAACTAAATTATTTGATGTTTTTTTTGTGAGAAGTTATCTTTTAATTATTTTTGTGACAAAAGTGTATAGACTGATCAAGTCCAAGCATGGAAGAACTGCAGTGGAAACCAGAAAATGAGTCCAAACATGTAAACAATATAACATTTCTTAAATGATTACTTATAACTAAAAAGAAATACATAACTTTTATGTTGAAGACTTGGAACATGTATGCAATTGAAGGAATAAAAGCAGCGTGCAATTGGGCATACAAAGGAGATACAAATGGTTAAGTTCTTGAAGGTAATTCAAGTTTGACTAATTGGTTAACTTTCGAATGTCAGACAATTATATATGATTAATGATTTAACAAAACATGTTAATTTGCAGATGAATATTTTCTATCTCGTTTGTGTTTTCACAAGTACGTTGATATTCAACATTATTCTGGAAGTTCGAATATGAAATTGAAACAAAAGATTCTTTTGCTTTTAGTTGAAAGTAAGTACTTAATGAGACCATGGATGGAAAAACAAATGTAATATAAATATTAATTCTTTTGAAGTTTTTTTTTTTTTTTTGTCAGAGTCATCACCACATGCCTGAGATCAAATGACTATGTCTTTATGAGGAACAAAGTTTTAGCAAATTAAGGACTTCTATAAACGAGATATTGGTTTATTCGGCACCTTTAGTTTCATTTGACTATATTTAGGGGGTGTTTGGGTGAGCTTTTAAAACTTGTTTATTTGCTTATTTGTTTGTTGAAAAGCAAAAGGTGTTTGACAAAGCTTCTCCAAAAGCTTCAAAAGTGGTTTTTGAAATACTCACCCAAACACCCCCTTATTCGGTTCGTTTTCCGCTTAAACCAACTATAATTTGGTTATTTGATTAAACCATGCCCAAAGATTTGTGGAACCGTTCACCGAACTGAACCAAATTCACAATTGGAAGTGATTAGGAACCGATCTGATAACCGAATTCAGCATTTGGTTCGGTTTTTTCAAGTTTGATTTTCGTGTTTTTCTGGTTTTTTGCACAACTCTACGTTTAACTTGCGACCTCAGCTCGATAATTAATATATTACATAACATATTATTTTTTGTTATCATACTTTTATATACAATATTAACTTACCGTAACGAACCAAGCCCCTAACGACCCCCGTTACGACGCGTAGGCTCTTCCACTAGTTTTTATTTAAATTTCATACCCACAAAGTAAAAAAAATAAAAATAATTACTAGTATATATAAAAAAGGAATGTCCAATTGTCCGTATCGACATTAACCTCAGGCATATGATTCACCACGTGTAGGGATGGCAATGAAACCTGAACCCGATGGATAAACCCGAAACCCGACATAAATGGGGCGGGTAATACCCGACCCATTAGGGTATGGGACGGGTTTGGATTAGTTTTGAAATTTTTCATGGGTTTGGGACGGGTTTGGGATTTGTAATATACCCGATTACCCGACCCGATTACCCGATAACATTAACCCATTTACCCGATTATATACCCGATGTACCCGACATAAGTTTTTCTATATTTATATATAGTATACTTTAAATATATTATTTGTTGAAACTTGTTATAGCAATTATTTGAGACATTTTATTTTATGGTAATCATTTGTGACATTTGAGCCAAAACAAGGTACACCTCAGCACGTATTCATCGATTAAGCAAATAAACGCTTTTTGTGTAACAAACGAACGATTAACCGAACTGGTCGGGTTATGACTCAGATATCCCGGGGGGCCATCTATAAGTGATATACGTTTAATATAAGCTAAAATATTAGTAATATGGCCTTAGTTTGATAGCAAACAAGTTAAACGAAAACATGCTCGTTTAACTACCCGCTATAGATTTAAACGCGAAAGATAGTTACAAACCAAGTATTGTATCATCCGTTAAATCGAAAAAGACTTACCAAACACTTCTTTGAAATGTTTTAAGCGATCCGTGAAAATATTTTCGATTTTTACAAACATACAGTATGTTTTTATGAATTTACACAAAACTAGCCGAAAAACACTCGTTTTCGCACTGTTTGACGCACCCGATAAGTTTTTCGCGCCAAAAACCGAACCCGAACTAAAGTTGGATTGGGTTTTTTTGTGTTTGGGCTTGTATAAACAGAATATTGGGCTAAAACAGCCCAAAGAAAGCCCATAAGCAATCCCGATCGGCCAGCATACCCCACCCTCATTTTTTTTTATAAAACTTAACTCTTAAGCATTTTTATGCATTCCAATTAACAAAAATTTGAAGGCCAAGCAGCTCCAATCAAAATCTCCAGATTTCTTCCAAAACCCTAAGGTAACAACTTAAATAAGCAACTTTTATACTTGTTTAGCCTTGATTAACACCATATAAACATGTTTTAATTAGTAAAAATCATGATTAACCATGCAAAACTCTTTAAAATCATCCAAAAATATAATTTGATGCTAAACCTAGTTTCAAATCAGAATCATGATCTTTTTTGGCCATAATCACGGATTAAAGGGTTGAAACGGCATTTTTACGGTTCAAAAGTTTGTTTTTGTACACTAGCCGAAACCCTAACTTAAGGGCTGTTATGTTGATGAAAAATTGCTTGGTTTGTGATATAGGACTTGTATTTAGCCTACATAGAAGCACAAGATCTTGAAAAGTTGATTAGAAAAGCGGAACCAAAACCGCTAAGGTAATGCCGAAGCACTCGCTTACGGGCTGTTTAGGTTAAGGTTATGATTCGTATATTATTAGGCTTTGAAATTTTGCAGGGACATCAGGGATCATGTCATTGAGTCTCTTTTTAAATTTGGTAATTTTTCTACCATCCGAGAATATTTGGCGAATTTATTACCGAATTGGGATGTTTATTTGGGAAAAATAGCTAAAATACTTCAAAAATTATGAAATTTTTCTGGGAACTCATATTTGATGTATTTTGATCACATATGAATTTTGGGATCAATTGTAGAAGTCTAAAGGTGTTTTGTGCATGTACGTTCGTGTGAATTTTTATAGCCGAATTTGGGCCGAAAAGAATATTACACGAGATTTTTACATTCTGGAATTGATACAAGTTGTTTTGGGATATAATTTGAGTATTCAAGAATCTTTGTGGAATTTTTGGAAATTTTTGGGATAAACGGACGATTTTCAGGCGAAATATAGCTGATAAAATGAATTTTTATAAATTAATAAATCAGTAAATAATTCCAGAAATATTTTTATAAAATCTACATATTTTAATTGATAATTGGCTAAATTTTCATAATTTAATGATTAACGGTTAATTAGTTATGCTAATTTGAAGATTAAACAAATTCAATTTTTATAAAAACCGGCAAGTTCGCGATTAACGAACCTACGGGAATATCAAAACACCCAGAGTGATCAAAAATCATATTTTTGGATTAATTAAGTAAAAACGAACTTTTCTATGAGAAATCTGGACAATCCGGATAGATTGTGCGCGTTTCTTCTTAAATCAAACTAAATAAACGGAAACGAGCACCATGGCTAATCCGGTACCCCAGTATGTGATCCTTCTTTATAACTTAATCATTTTATTAACCAATACATTTACCCAAGCTTATTTTCCCATAACTGTTTGCTGAACGCGTAAACGAACAACTTGACCCAGCTGGGAAAACGGGAAGCTGAGCCAAGTTCAGTTTTACGTATTAGACATTGAATAACATCACAACCTAAGCCTATTGCCACTTTCTGGGCGTTCCAGCTATACCCAGATTAGTAATATAACCCAGTTTAGTATTGAGATAATAGTAATATTAAAATATTAATATTATTATAATATTGATTATAGGAAACCGTGATTACAAGTTACACAAACCTCGAACCGACGTGCTACTGATTATCTACTAAACAGTGAGTTTCATGACCCCACTTTCTAAACTGTTTTACGAACTTTTGGGGTGAAAAGCATGTTTGCTTATATATATATATACTTATCTGAAACATGTGATGATGTGAATTATCTAAGTGCTAACACATGAAAGTCCCCACTAACACAGTAATTAACTTCGAGTCGGTGGCTTGTGAATAGTACTATTGGTTTGACAAACCCAGGCGGGGCCATCATGGTTTGCTGAGACATTATCCCGTTTGCATATGTCCATATTTTTACGAACCAGCTATGTAGTGTTAGACATAGCTACTTGGGGCATCATGTGGGCGGAGGGGGAGCCACAGTGGTTGATTGAGCGTGGGAAATGGAGGCACGCAACATGAACAGTCCAGGCTTCACTGTAGCTTAGCATAATTACATCATTTACATACATACATACATACTTATTTCATGATTACAGGTGTTAACTTGTGAATACTCATAACTGTTTTCTTGAAACTCGTGAAACTCACCAACTCTAGTAGTTGACCCATTTTAAACGTGCTTTTCAGGTGTGATACCGAAGTTGGAAAATCCATGAATTTGTGCTATCTGTTACCAAACGTGATCGATGCGGTGTGAATAGACGCAGACTTACTAGTACGAATAAAATAACTTACAAGTATATTTTGTTGTAACACCTAGTTTGTAATCAAAGATAGATCACTGTAATATAATGTAAATTAGTTGTAATGTTTCTTTATAAACAATGTTGTTGATACCAGAGGTGTCTGTTACATTCCCGTTTTACGCTTCCAGATTGTGCTAGTCGGGGTGTGATATCATTATTTGTAATCGATTAGTTATATTTTGTCAAAATTCGATGGAAAACCAATGGGTTTTGGGTCGGGTATACCCAATGGGTATTTTGACAAAACCCGATTAGAAACCCAAAACCCGATGGGAAAACCCGAAACCCGACGAGTAATTACCCGATTAAAACCCGACGGGTTTGAGACAAGCTTTCATAATCGGGTATGGGTTTGTGAATGACTAAACCCGACCCATTGCCATCCCTAACCAGGTGTGCGCAAAATGGAAAAGAGTTTTCTAAGATGTATTTTAATGGCATATATTAAACATATTGATTTATTTAAAATCTTAGATTCATTTAGATTTTATACTCCACCGATTTTGCCTTTTGTTTTGTTGGTATGAATATTTTTAAGAGCAATATCTTAAATAACACAAGTGTCTCCAATACACCAAGAAGATTAAGAGTTAATTAAAGTTCATGATTTTATATGTGTTAAGACACGAGTTAATTACGATAACCCAAATAGAAAAAAATAGAAATATTTTCTTGCAAATCACTTAACTGATACTTACATTCAATCGGTTATAGTTATTTTATTTTTAGTGTGTGGTTCAAGACGATTCTTGAAATCAAATACTATCCTAATTTTCTATCCGTGACTTATAAACGTGTTTGTTAGAGAGGACGGGGCACCTATACGGATAGGGTGCATAACTTCTAACACCACCCTATCTTATGTGGGTAAGGTGTATGGCTTCATTTCATGACAAAGGTTTGCCACACAATTGATTCATTGTTAACCATTGAAAAATTAAAATGAAGGATCCAGTTATTCTACAAATGCCAACAAAAATAAGAAGTGTGTAAAGCCATAGTTAATTGACAGATGTGAAGTGAGGACTAAATGAAAAATGGTATAAAAGTAATAGTATATATTTTTTCTCCACATGCAACTCAAATGTCAATTCTCCCATAATTTTAAAATGTTTAACTATTTCATATGATATATTTTTTTGAAAAATATCATATGAACAAGCATTTTTTATCTTTAATATGAGTGTGATTTTGCTATATAAAAATTAAAACACAAATTACGTTATTGTGTCATTTTTTTGTCATTGTGTCTTTTTCATCATTGTGTCTTTTTGCTTGTCATTAGGGGTGCGTATGGGTCGGTTTGCGGCGGCTTTGAGCTAAGCCCATAACCATAACCAATATGTCGACTAATGGATAACCATAACCATAACTGACCCGTTATGGTGGTTATGGTTAATCGGTTTTGTAGGTTATAGTGAGTCGGTTATGGGTCGGTTAACCGTAACCAACAAAATATAACTGGGCTTAAAAGTTTGGTACCAATTATTACAAAAAACGACATGACATGATATACCAAAGTATAAAATCGTTAGTATTAATACCAAATATTCAAAAAAAGAATATTACATAATATTCAACAATGGAATTCAACTTAATTTGATAACAAATGTTGAACCAAAAACATCAAAATGATAATTCAAGAACATGCTTGGCGGAAGTTAATCCCAAACATATTGTTGGTTAAATAATTGGGTCGGTTTGGTTATGGCGGTTTTGCAATTATCTTTAACCAAAATTGACCCGTATTTGACGGTTTTAAAAATTTATTAAACCGACCCACCGATTATGTCGGTTATCGGTTAAAATCGGTTCAGTTATGTTGGCTATGGTTTGGTTTAATGGTTATGGCGGTTAAGTTTCTCACCCCTACTTGTCATTGTGTTTTTTCGTCATTGCGTCTTCCAAATCATCATTGTGGTTTTTTTAAAATGTTAATAATACCGTTGTGTAATAATAATACATAGATATAATGATAAAATAACAACAAATTATCTAATACATAAAACACAATGATGAATACATATTACACAATAACTTGAAACGTAAAACCTTGATAAATACATATAACACAATGACCTGAAACGTAAAACACAATGGAGAATGCATATAACACAATAACCTGAAACGTAAAACACAATGGAAACTATATATTACACAATAACATGAACGTAATACACAATGGGCATAATACTTTTTTTCTCAAATTAAGTGAATGCCACATGTCAATCCTGAACAAAAGACAATGAACGTATTACACAATGACTAAAACGCAATATGTAATATCCATATTATTTAGAATAATAAATAAAAGAAAGTTTTATTATTAAATGTGTGTCGTTATTTAATTTTATTAAGTAATAAAGGGATTGAATGGTAGGTTTAGGATTTGTTTATGGACTTGAGAATGGTTACGAATAGAGGTGCACAAACGGATATTCTCAGGAACCGGAACCGGGTATAGTCAACAAAAGTCAAAACCGGGTCCGGGTAGGAACCGGTTCCGGGTATAGTCGGGTATTTGACGGTTTTGACCGGTTCCATCGGGTTTTTTTCGGGTTTTGGGTAGGCTACAGCCAGGTTTTGACCGGGTATTGGCAGAACCGATTCCACCAGGTCTGGGTCGGTTCCGGTTCCGGGTACTGTTTTAGAGGGAAACCCAAGACCCGGTCCATACCTGCGGGTAGGGTAGAGTCGGGTCCGGTTCCGGGTAGGAAACGCCGGGTTGGGTACGGAACCGGTTATTTTGTGCACCTCTAGTTACGAACCTAAGGTCCATGGGCTTGAGTATTTAAACTCCTAAACCTTCCTAAAACCCTAACAGTCTCATTCTTCATCTTTTGCCTCCTTTCACACACCCAAACACACACAAGCTCTTCTCCTCTAATCAGACCCGAAACCAAGTGGAATCAAGGTGATTTCGTGATCTAGCATCATCAAGCAACAAGAAACACATCTAAGATCCACGGGTTGGTCCAGATCCGAACCAAACCAGAATCCCGTAAGGTATGTTTTGATAAAAAGGGCAAGTTTTAGATACTGGCTGGTCTTAAGATTTGATATGAAGGCAGTGACACGAGGTCGAAGACTCACGCAAAAACAAACCAAATACAACTACTTAGATAGTGGTAAATGGGTGTCGAACACGAAGAGTTTGTGGAATATGTGTTACTGAGTAGCTTACAATTAAACTAATATAAATGTAAATGACGAAAAAGTAAAATTCAGGTTGGTTTGATTTGATTTTATAAACTAAATAAACTAAACGAAGGTTGTAAACAATTGATTAAATGAGCATTCTTCTTGGAGTTCGGTTATTACGCAACTCTTTTGTTTATGTTCAATGGATAAATCATAATATCTTGATTTCGTATAAGTGTAATTGTTTGTGATTAATCAAGAACTAAGTACTCGGATTCCTAGAACGCGAGGTCGTTACTTGGTTAATCAATCAATATAATCTTAACCCTAATTTCTTCTACTAAATCTTGATTGTCAACAACACCAAGAAGGTATAGAACGAAATTAGGTTAAACGATATAAGGACAAATTACAAACAATCAAACAAACAACGTGATTATATTAATCTAAACGATTCGATAATCAATCCAAGTGCAAGAACAATAAACAAAAAGAGTATTGCAATAACCTTACAACCAAGAGAAATACTAGAAGTTTTAGCCACACATAATTGCAATCATCATGCCAAGTTTTAATCCAAAGAAATCCAAGATTAAGATGTTAATATTCAATTCAAAGCCTTCAAAAACTTGTTCTCAAGCCCCAAAATCACCCTAACAATTGTCTCAAAACGGAATAATATGAAAAGGATCTCAAAAGCCAATTATAACATAAAATTGGAGTTGTAACCGCCACCAGCGTGCAGGCCCCACCGTAAGCTATGGTGGCCACTGTAGCTTACGGTGGCTTCAAAACCTATTACTCCAGAATCAGTCTGTTTACGGCAGCCTGCTACGCTGGACCCCTACCGTAGCTTACGGTGGGCTACCGTAAGCTACGGTATCCTCAGCTCCAAAACCTTCTTCTTTGGTTGACTTGTTGACTACTATCACTAACTCTCAAGTCCTTTGCTCCTCTCTATCATAGTTCACTTGAATCGCCATTTTTTAGCACCTGTACCTGCAAACACACACCATATACGGTAGTAACCTAAATCCTTGAAATAACACGTAAACGCTCATATTTTACTTAGAATTACTACATTTAAGGATGGCTCTACAATCTACCCATCACATTCCCACACTTGCACGTTGCTTGCCCTCAAGCAACTCAATCAATTTCTTCATATATAATCTTTTAAGCTTAATAACACGTTCTTTCACCAAGTTTCGGTCAAGGTCCAAGATCATACCCTTTTCCTTGTATTCATATAAGCTATAGTTATACTTCACAATTTCAAAACAATCAAACAGTTAAACCTCTAGCCAAACCTAACATGTTTCTTTAATTTATCTCATGCAACACCCCATACACAGTTACATCTCAATCCGGTGCCTTAATCACAATTATCAATACTTGGACACATGTGCAATCTTACTATCATAAGCTCATGCAACTGTCAAACCTCCACCTACAATTGCTTTAGTAATTGTGCAAATCAAGAGGTCTTATCTCGGGTTGTAATGAGGCCAAGTGTTTAGGTGCGGAATGGGAATTTTGAAAGTAGCGCATGCGATCAGATTTGACTAAGTTATTACATACAACTAATCAAAATGCTATAACTTCTAACTATAATACTGAATTTTTCTCTTTTTTTTCACTATATAACTTGAATAAAATAACAGCTTACTATTTCTTCATACTTCTTCACTAATGCAACAATTACATAACATACCTATTAACTAGGCCGGATCTTTTCACAAATAAATATATCAAGGGTAATTGATAAAAAATAAGCACTAGGTTCAAAATTTGGGTATCTAAAGACCAAACCCCCGCCCCTCTCATTGCCCACGCTCATATTTGTAATGTATGAGGCCCAACCCCCAAGACCCACACTCTCACTCATCCCAGACGAGGCTTATCCTAATTGCCTCTATCCTTTTTGCTTGCATACCAAGCTAAGGTCTCAGAAAGCAATCATTACACGAGTTCTAACAAGGAAGGTCACATTGTCCATCTCACTACTATATGCACCCCGAGTCTCGAATTATTCCACTTACATGAGATAACTAACTCAAAACATTTCACCTTTAGCTAGAAATTTAACTGAACTCGTACCCAACAACTAAGCCATAATCATACAAAGGAACCTGACCATGATAAAGGACCTCAATCTCAACCTATCATATTTTTTTATTTTTAAAATTTCTTTATTTTTATTTTTTTTATTTTTTTTATTTTTTTTTAATTTTTTTTTTCAAATTTTTATCCCTCATCATTCCCACACTTGAGGTACATTGTCCTCAATGTAGGTTCTTTTATTTAACACACCACCGACAAACACAACCCTTAAATTGCAACTTGTCATTAATCCATCCAACCTCCCAAAACCCAAACATAAACATAAAAATAAGATACAAAAATGTACAAGGAAACACCTGATTCGCTGCCGACGCAGCTCAATAGTAGCGTGGTTGCGGTGGTCCAAAGATGGACGCCATCACGTCCGTGAATTTGCCAAAACCAAACGCCCCTTGATCCTCTCCACCAGCTTGACCTTCTCCTTGAGCTTGTCCTAAACCTTGAGTTTGATGCGGGTTCACCCATTCTGAATGATGCAATGGCGGCATGGGATAATTCACCGTAACGTCGTATGGTGGCAACGTAGTGTAGTCAATAATCGGTGGGTCTGCCACCACAGGTTGCCCCGAATGCCATGCTTCATGCATTCCTCTTTGACTGTCATCCTCATACCGATGGTTGATTTCTCTTTGTTCAGCATAAGCGTGGGTCCGGTTCCACACTTCTTAACGATCATACATTTGCTTTTGGGCCCGTTCCATGCTTGCGCCCACGAATGTTTGATGATCAAACAATGTCTGGGTTGTCTCGGCCCAATTATAGAAGTTTGCTGGCCTGGTGTTGATTATTACATTCCGCATGCTGCCCTGGTGCGCCCAATTTGAGTCAAATGTTTGCCTCGAATAGTCAAATGGTATAGAACTTCCCCATCCTTGCGCACTTGAACTACCACCTGCCCTTTCACTTTCCATCGCGACCCGCTCACCCGGCTCATCATCATAATCATCTTCTCCACTCTCTTCCTCGTCATCATCACTCTCAACTTCATCTTCTTCTCCCGGTTGCAAAGGTCTAGCATCAACCTTCAATGCCCTCCATCTCTGTCCCTCACTTTTCAACATATGGTACCAGTCACTTGCTCGGTATTCCCAACCAACCCCTAGCTTTGTCACATCGAAGAGCTTGTGTTTCTTCCCAACTCCAATATCATTATCTCCAATAACACCAAACCGCATCAACAACGCGGTAATCAACCGACAATGTGGGATAATCTTTCTACTCACATTATTCCGGCTTATCCAAATATTGTTAAGTACTAGATACCGGAACGAAACAAGTGGTCCTCCATGCATCAAAGAGTATAGGATCGGGACATCGGGATACTGAACTTCTTGCATATCCCTTCTTCTTGGCATGACATTGTGTAAACAAATGATGAGCAACATTTTTGGCTCAGTCTTTAAATTCTTCCTCAATAACTTCCCATCATAAGTGCTTCCAACATCATTCTCCAAGTTGGATGCTTGTCTGGTTGATAATGCAAATCATTCAAATCTGGATACACGTAGTTGCTTTGAGGCTTACTATCAAATCGTGCAATGTGCCTCAATGTTTCAAATGACATAGTGACCTCAATGTTGCTAACAGTTCCAATAAGCTTCATCCCCGAAGGTTTATTAAACGAAGGATATCTCAAAGTTGCCATCCATTCTTCAATTTCATCGATGAAAACATACTTCTCGTTTCGATAATAACACTTGAGGGCTGCTTCCCAACCCAATGCCTTGAATCGATCAAAAACATCAAACGGACCAAACTCACGTTCCGGGACCACTTTCTCACAAATAAATGCGTCGTACTTCTTTGTTAAAGTATTCATTTTCTTGTGAAACAACTCTGGTTGCCATCTCAAATCATGATCTGTTAGTGGTCCATGAGTCCAATCCGGTTTAACATACTGCACCTCTTCTTCCCGTTCTTGTTGTTGTTCTAACCTCCACTTTTTTGCTTGTTTGGCGGCAGAGTTGCTAGATGAACCCGCAATCCCTTTTCCTTTATCCTTAGCAGAACGTCCCATCTAAACAATGACAAACATTAATCAAGTTAGTATTCATCTCTATATATATTCCCACACTTGCTTGTTTCTATGGTTGTGAATATATGAAAGTCATAAACCATTTTTCACAAAATTTTGACAGCGTTTCGTTTAAACATAGAACTTATTCCATTTCAAGTTTTGTCAAACTATACTTTTCCATACCATATTCACAACCATAGCACAATTTCAAACTAACATTAAATTTTCCCACATTCAACAAGCAAGTGTAAGCAATGTACAAACATGTAATCTTAACCAATGAATTTTGTAGCAATCGAGTGAAGAGAAACATACCTATAAGTCAAATTAACTCTCTATCACACTAAACACTAGTTACTTGCAAAACCCACTTGATGTTCACAATTTTCGGACCAAAAACGTCAAAATCGAACCCCAAAAAGTTAAGATTGATGAAAATCGAGCAAAGAATGTGATTCCTTGTGAAAATCTAGTCAAGTTAGACCCAAAAATCGTTGATTTTGATTAAGATTTGAAGAAGATATGGGTTTGGGAATTAGGGTTTTGGTAGAGAAGATATTAGGATGAAGATGATGAATGAATGGGAAGAAGAAGAAGATAAGGAAAAGATGTGGATGGGAATTTTTTATGATTTTCGGTTATTATAATTTTTTTTTATATTATCGCTGAATCTGCACGTTGCCCTTTCACAGCCACCGTAAACTACGGTGGCTACCATAGCTTACGGTAGGTCCTTGGCGTAAGAAACCCAGCGTAAACAGAAGATGGCCAGCGTAGAGATTATCAAGTCCACTGTAGCTTATGGTGGACACCATAAGCTACGGTGGTACCTGATGGAATTTTTTTTTTTACTAAAAACTAAATAAAATTATTTACAAAACAAAAACTAAAAATTACCCTACCCCCCATGAAAAACCCGAGTTGTCCTCAACACGGTAAAGAAATTACCAAAAATTTCCCACACTTGATTCGAACACACTCGCACGAGAAAGGTAATTTTTTAAAAATAAATTTTTAACAAAAAACTACTTACACTATACAACATACCTGGGCCTTTCCTTTACGAAATGGAGCCATCTGGTGAGCTTAGAAGGAAACTCACCTTGTCTTTGTCAATCATGTTCAAATCCTTTCCTTCCAAATAAGGTTTGAGGCGATGTCCGTTCACAACTTGCTTAACTTGATTTTGCAAGTCTTCAATTTCCACATCACCAAACTTACCCACTCTTGTTATCACATACGGGCCCATCCATTTACTTTTCAACTTTATGGGAAAAAGTTTAAGCCGTGATTATATAACCAAACATTTTGCCCTTCTTTAAAAACCCGCTTTCTCAACTTAGCATCATGAACTTTTTTCAACTTGTCTTTGTAAGCCGATGCACATTCATATGCTTCATCCCTTATCTCCTCTAATTCCACCAACTTCAACTTTCTCAACCCACCGGCTTCATTATAATCCATGTTCACACTCTTAATAGCCCACAATGCCCGGTTAGCCAACTCCATAGGCAAATGACATCCTTTCCCATAAACCAACCGGTAAAGGGTCGTTCCTATGGGCGTTTTATAAGTGGTTCGATACGCCCATAGTGCATCATCCAACTTCACCGACCAATCCTTCCTATCAACCCGCACCGTCTTCATCAATATTTCTTTAATTTGTCGGTTGGACACTTCAACTTGTCCACTTGTTTGCGGGTGATATGGAGTAGCAATTCGATGATTCACATTATATCACTTCAACAATTTCCCGTAATTGAAGTTCTTGAAGTGCGTTCCACCATCGCTTATTATCACTCTTGGGATTCCAAATCTTGCAAAAATATTGGATTGAACAAACTTACATACCACGGCGTGATCATTAGTCCTTGTTGCTATAGCCTCGACCCACTTTGAAACATAATCCACTGCCACCAAAATATATAAGTACCCGCAAGAATTTGGAAACGGGCACATAAAGTCAATGCCCCATACATCAAAAATGTCAACCACTAAAATGGGTAGCAAAGGCATCTCATCCCTTTTTGAAATTCCACCCATCTTTTGACAATTGACACAATGGCGGGCATATTCACTTGCATCTTTAAAAATAGTGGGCCAATAAAATCCATTTGTAAGAACTCGATAACTCGTCTTTTGCCCACTAAAATGACCTCCACAAGCCGATGAATGAGCATGTGCCAAAATCTCTTGAACTTCCGACTTGGGAATGCAACGCCTAATGATTTGGTCGGCACCAATTTTGAACAAGTCAGGCTCATCCCAAATATATTGCTTGACTTGGGATAGAAATTGTTGCCTCCTTTTCTTGGTCCAATGTTTCGGCATCTCACCCGTGGCTCGATAATTAACAAAATGGGCATACCACGGTGTAGTGGAAACGGCTAACAATTGTTCATCCGGAAATCTTTCATTGATTTCATGTGAACCATCAACTCCTTCCAAAGGAATCCTCGATAAATGGTCCGCCACCACATTTTCACACCCCTCTTATCCCGGATCTCCAAATCGAACTCTTGTAACAATAGGACCCAACGAATCAAACGGGGTTTTGCATCTTTCTTCTCCATGAGGTAACGAACTGCACTATGATCCGAATAAACCACCACCTTACTTCCCCATATGTATGACCGAAACTTATCCAAGGCATACACCACCGCAAGTAATTCTTTTTCGGTAGTGGTGTAGTTTAATTGTGCCTCGGATAGCGTTTTGCTTGCATAGTAAATCAACACCGGCTTCTTATCAATTCTTTGACCCAAAACTGCTCCAATCGTGGTGTCACTTGCATCACACTTAATCTCAAACGGCTTTGTCCAATCTGGTGGTTGCAAAATCGGTGCTTGCACTAGCTTTTCCTTCTAAACATCAAATGCTTGCAAACAATCGTTAGTAAAATCAAATGCAACATCTTTTAGCAACAAATTGCATAAAGGTTTAGTAATCACACTCAAACCTTTAACAAACCGCCGGTAAAACCCGGCATGCCCCAAAAACGACCTTACCCCTTTTACATTTTTCGGTGGTGATAATGAAGAAATAACCTTATTTTTTGCTTTATCCACCTCCATTCCCCGACTCAAAACTACATGACCCAACACTATACCCTCTTGTACCATGAAATGACTTTTCTTCCAACTTAACACCAAATTAGTTTCGACACAACGTTTTAATTCTTTTTCCAATTCATTAAGATATCTTTCAAAAGTTGACCCAAAAATGGAAAAGTCATCCATAAATACCTCAAGTGAATCCCCAACCATGTCCGAAAAAATACTAATCATACATCGTTGGAACGTGGCCGGGGCATTACACAATCCAAATGGCATTCGCCTAAAGGCAAAAGTGCCATATGGACATGTGAATGTGGTTTTATGTTGGTCATCGGGATGGATAGCAATTTGATTATATCCTGAGTACCCATCCAAAAAACAATAAAACTTTTTACCCGACAATTTTTCAATAATTTGGTCAATAAAAGGTAATGGAAAATGGTCTTTTGAAGTAGCCGCATTTAACTTTCTATAATCAATGCACACTCGCCACCCGGTTACCGGTCGGGTGGCGATTTGTTCGCCACTTTCATCTTTAATTACCTGGATGTCGGCTTTCTTTGGAACTACTTGTGTTGGACTTACCCATGCACTGTCTGAAATGGGATAGATAATTCCCGCATCCAACCATTTGATGACTTCCTTTTTCACCACCTCTCGTAAATTGGGATTCACCCTTCTTTGAGTTTCCCGAGTGGGCTTTGCATCATTTGTGGTGATGATTTTGTGCATGACTATAGATGGACTAATACCCTTCAAATCGGCTATAGTCCACCCAATCGCCGCCTTGTGAGCCTTTAACACCTCCAACAACCTTTCTTCTTGAGCCTCATTCAAGTTAGAGGCTATGATAACCGGCAACGTCTCACCTTCTCCCAAAAATGTATACTTGAGATGACTTGGCAATTCTTTTAATTCTACCTTGGGAGGATAAATCAATGAGGGTTTAGTGTCCGAATTGATTTCTGTTTGTAGACTTTCAACTTAATGAGTTCACGGTGGTCTTCTTTCTTGTAATGCCATTGCGTCTTGCTTCCTTTCCTCCAATCCCAATGCACAAATATGAACTTGTTCAGAATCATCACAAACACAAAAATCCAGCATACCTTCCTCATGCTCGTGTGGTACACACCCATCTATAATATCTGCCATAAAACATTCTTCACTAGCCAATGAATTAAAAACATTAGTAAACACATTTAAGCGTATTTTTCTATTTCCAAAGGCCATGTCAACTATACCAAACCGGCAATCAATAATAGCATGAGCAGTATTTAAAAATGGCCGACCCAATATAACGTTTTGCTGTTGTGTTGGGTCAACCGACGAGTAATCCAAAACCAAAAAGTCAACAGGATAATAAAATTCCTCTCCTTTAACAATAACATCCCGCACTATCCCCCGAGGAAGTTTGTGAGACAAATCATCCAATACAACTGTGGTCTTAACTCGTTTAAGTGGACTAAAATCGTATTGATCATACAAACCCCCGGTAAAATACTTACACCCGCTCCAAGATCCAATAACGCCCGTGACATTTGAAAGTCACCTACCTGAATGTTAATCAAGGGCGCTCCCGGATCTTGAAGCTTAGGTGGAAGATCACCCTTAAGAATTGCACTCACTCGTTCAGTTAAATAAACTCATTTAGGAACTTTTTGTTGTCTTTTCTGAGTACACAGTTCTTTTAAAAAATTTTCATATGCAGGTACTTGTTTATTGCCTTAAGTAAAGGAAGATTAACTTTAACCTATTTAAATACCTCCCACATCTCCTCCTTTTGAGGACCCCGTTTTAAAATCACGTTTTTCTTACCCGGGTCGATCAAAGCTGAAGGAAATGGAATTGGAACCTCTCCCACTTCCTTGCTTTTATCGTTTAAAAGTTCATTTTGAACCGAATCTTTGTTTGAAAACGTGGATGGTTTAGGGGGGTGAATGGGTGAAGATTGGTCATCTTCACTTTCTACCCCTGTCACATCCTCTACCACACCTTCAACTAATTCCGGTGTAGTATTGATTTTAAACTCCTTACCACTTCTTAAAACACTTACCTGATTAATCGGCACATTGCGAGAAGTAGTATGAGTAGGGTCACCTTGGTGTCACTTGGGAATTGACCTTTGTTCTTCTTCAAGTTGGATACCTCGGCTGCAAGTTGGCCCATTTGAGTTGTTAATGATTGGATGGTCTTGTCACGAACTTCATCCTTATGTATACGAGCTTCATCCAACTGATTCCTCTTTTGCATCTCTTGCTGCATCATCTTTAACATGTCCATCACTATATTCCCACTTGATGAACTTTGGCCCGAAGACCCAACTTGATTACCAACCGTTCCTTGAAATTGACTTTAATTTCCTTGGTTGAAGTATTGTTGATGAGGGATAAAGGTGGTTTGAGAAGTCCCTTGGAAATTCGGATTGAGTTGAGTTGCTTGATTTCCATAACGGAAATTTGGATGATTTCTCAACCCGGGGTGGTAAGTGTTTGAGTTCATTTTGAAATTCTGATTACCACCCCCTTGACCTTGAAGTGCATTTACCTCTTCAACTTGTGCTTGCCCTACCGTACACACATCCGCCCCATGACCCAACTCGTTACAATTTGTACAAACATAAATTCTTTGATTAGTAGTTTGTACCCCCACATCTTCCACGGCATGAACTTGCGGTCTTCCAATTGCCGGTCTTCTCTTCTTGCAATTTGAGCCTTTCTCTTTGATGTGACCGAAATTTGTTCCAAGAATGCCCAATCATCTTGTTCATAATTGGTACCGAAAGTACCATTTGTGATTGACATCAAATCCCGTTCATCTTCTGCATTCAACCCTTCATGAAAAGCATTCAACAACTCCCAAAGAGCTATACCATGATGCGGACAATTCTTGATCATCATATAGAACCTCTCGAATGCTTCATGAAACATTTCACCCAATTGTTGTTGGAAAGACCTCAAACTTCGTCTCGCATCATTAGTCTTTTGGGCCGTATAAAACTCTTCCAAAAACCTTTGTTGAAATTTGGCCCAAGTATAAATCAATGTGGATGGCAATGTGTAAAACCATCTCTTTGCCTTATCCTCAAACGAAAATTGAAATAAAACCAATTTCACCTCATTCGGTTAGAAACCTTGACCCCCAATAGTGTTACAAATAGAGTCATATGCTTCCAAATGGAAATAGGGTTCTTCCGTTGCAAGACCCTTATACTTTGGTAAACTTTGGAGTGCATTGGTTCTCACCTCAAACGTTCTTCCATTTTGGTTTTGAGGAATAACCACAGGAGATGGGTTATTGGTGATGATCGGTCGAAAATGAGCTTCTATTCCCTTAACCATTTCACTTGCATGTCTTCTTGGTACCCCCAATGGTACTCTTGGTTGGCCCATTTGTCGGTAAACGGGCCTTTGTTGCATATTTTGTTGAACTTGTGGTTGGGGATTTGGTTGTTGAAATTGAGGTTGTTGTTGATAATGCAGTTGTTGTGGAACTTGTTGCAATGGTTGTGGTTGTTGTACTTGATTGACATTCGGGCCACCCCATTGTTGCACTTGTTGTTGCGGTTGAAATTCGGATCCATACCCAAACCGCCCTTCAATCCTCAACTGATTCCCATCAACCCCGCTTGAATATCCTTCTTCGAACTCTTCATACCCTTCATTGCCATCACTATACCATGGCCCACCAAACAATTGCGGGCTCGATCTCGGACCCGATGGAATATGAGTTATGGGTGGGTCTTAGGTAAATGTGTATGGTTGTTGATAAAGTGGATTTTCTTGAGATTGGAAAGATGATTGTGGTGGTGAGTTTGATGATTGTTCTTGCATAGGCATGAAAGTGGTCAAGGCTGGAAGGTTAGGTGGTGGTTGAAAACTAAACACGGTTGAAGTCGGCAAATTTGTAGAGATTGTTGTAGTAATGGGTTCAGTGGATGATGGGTTTTCAGAATTTATGGGTGGTGGCGTTGGCGGGACAGTTTGTTCCGAAGCCATGGTTGTGGTGTCAGTTGTTTGACCTTGTGTGCTTGATGACCCAATAATCTTGTTTTCCCTCTGTAGTATTCGGTTTTGAAAAAAAGTTCTCTCGATTTCAAGATCAAACGCTAACGGTGATGAAGACCGAGAGCGTCGTGTATGCATAAACCTGTAAGTACCTGCACACTAGCACAAGCCGTGTAAAACTGACAATAACAATTAACCAAAAACTACAAAGATAACAAACGTTGCGCACTACTCCCCGGCAACGGCGCCAAAATTTGACACGAGGTCGAAGACTCGCGCAAAAATAAACCAAATACAACTACTTAGATAGTGGTAAATGGGTGTCGAACACGAAGAGTTTGTGGAATATGTGTTACTGAGTAGCTTAAAATTAAACTAATATAAATGTAAATGACGAAAAAGTAAAATTCAGGTTGGTTTGATATGATTTTATAAACTAAATAAACTAAACGAAGGTTGTAAACAATTGATTAAATGGGCATTCCTCTTGGAGTTCGATTATTACGCAAATTTTTTGTTTATGTTCAATGGATAAATCATAATATCTTGATTTCGTATAAGTGTAATTTTTGTGATTAATCAAGAACTAAGTACTCAGATTCCTAGAACACGAGGTCGTTACTTGGTTAATCAATCAATATAATCTTAACCCTAATTTCTTCTACTAAATCTTGATTGTCAACAACACCAAGAACGTATAGAACGAAATTAGGTTAAACGATATGGACAAATTACAAACAATCAAACAAACAACGTGATTATATTAATCTAAACGATTCGATAATCAATCCAAGTGCAAGAAAAATAAACAAAAAGAGTATTGCAATAACCTTACAACCAAGAAAAATACTAGAAGTTTTAGCCACACATAATTGAAATCATCGTGCCAAGTTTTAATCCAAAGCAATACAAGATTAAGATGTTAATCTTCAATTCAAAGCCTTCAAAAACTTGTTCTCAAGCCCCAAAACCACCCCAACAATTGTCTCAAAACAGAATAATATGAAAAGGATCTCAAAAGCCAATTATAACATAAAATTGGAGTTGTAACTGCCACCAGCGTGCAGGCCCCACCGTAAGCTATGGTGGCCACCGTAGCTTACGGTGGCTTCAAAACCCATTACGCCAGAATCAATCTGTTTATGGCAGCCTGCTAAGCTGGACCCCTACCGTAGCTTACGGTTGCTACCGTAAGCTACGGTAGCCTTAGTTCCAAAACCTTCTTCTTTGATTGACTTGTTGACTGCTATCACCAACTCTCAAGTCCTGTGCTCCTCTCCATCATGGTTCACTTGAATCGCCATTTTTTAGCACCTGTACCTGTAAACACACACCATATACGGTAGTAACCTAAATCCTTGAAATAACACGTAAACGCTCATATTTGACTTAGATTTTACTACATTTAAGGGTGGCTTTACAATCCACCCGTCAGGCAGATAGGACCTTGTAGTGGTAGAAAAACATGAACTTGGTGGAAAAACGAGTTCACGGTTGTGATTCGAGTAATGTACGAGTCAGGTAAAAGCAAGTATACAAAGTTGTTATGACCCAGAACCCATTAAAAGGGTAAAATCGGGTCATAAGGAAAGTTCGCGGAGGAAAATGGCTGAAAATGGAAAAAATGAAGAAATCGATTAACCGGATCGCACAGGGAAGAATCGCATCGTACATGCATGCAATGCGATTACTTGAGGAAATGCGATACAATTCATCTGGCATGCGATGCGATCGGATTTCATCCATGCGATGCGCTTCGTTGAGCCATGCGTTGCGATTGGTTTCATCCATATGATGCGATTCGTTGAGCCATGCGATACGATTGGTTTCATATGCGATCCGAATGGTTGTAAACCTCAACTCGACTCGTTTTCTGATGAATTTTTAATAAAGGCATATTAACAAAATAAAATTTTTTCCAACCTGACTTGGCAGCTCGACCCCAACCAAGAGCTCTGCCCCTTCAACCCTACTAGGGGCTGCCGCCCCTAGGCCCTGCTGCAAGGGGCGCTGCCCCTCGGAACCCCGTTCGTTAGGGACTTCACTAACCTAGAAGTATGATTTATTTAGAAGTTGTTAATTGATAGTTATAATTATTACACAATTAGCCGTGCACAGCTAAGGAAGGGTATCACAATTAACTCCGAAAGAACCCGACTTCAGGTGAGTTTCTAGCCCCATTTCTCTGTTATGTTTTCGGGGCTATGTGCATACTCCTATGTGATTAGTTAATACACTTACCTTAAGTGGAAAGTGTATGTCATACGAATGTTATAAATGATACTTGATTTGTATAGAAAGAGTTAAGGGTATGCACGAAGATGTATACAAGAATATACATACATATATATATATATATATATATATAAAAATGCATGTATGTTTGTATGGTTAAGAATGTATGGTTGAATGGTTAAAGGGTTGCAGCTCCTAATAATATACGTGAAGGTTAGAGGGTTGCAGACCCTAATAATATATACGAGGAATAAAGGGTTGTAGACCCTAATAATAACTGCGAAGAATAAAGGGTTGCAGACCCTAATAAAATCTGGGTTAAAGGGTTGCAGACCCTAATAATATCTGCGAAGGTTATAGGTCGAAAGGCTCTTTAAAACTTAGAATGATTATGTATGTACTAAATAATGAAAGTAAGTTAAATTATGAAAGTACGAGTGTATAAAAGTATTGAAAGAGCTTGGGGTTAGGATCTAGAACTTATGATTACAACGATACATGATGTTTAGTTATACTATTAAGTTCGATATACGTTATGATTAACACGAATAATGTGAGAGAGATGAATTGGCAGAGTAACGAGAGAGAATTGATAAACAAACTTGAAAAACTTGGAAAAACTTACATTAATTAATAAGTTACAGCATATAAATAGGGGATGACCACATTCGTTAACATAACAGTTAACGAATGTGTCATTCGTTACATTAACCACACGAATGAACTCTTCATTCGTTAATTCGTTTAACATATAACGAGTAGCCCTCATTCGTTAATCTGGGTTAACGAATGAGCTTACAGATTAGACGAATGTGTTACATTCGTTACAGGGTAACTAATGTAACTTACATTAGAGCGAATGGCCCATTTAGCCATATTTACATTAAGATCCCTATACTTAAACTAATTACATTAATACCCTGAAAAAGACTGAGACGTACAAAACGTGTATCAACAAACCCCCCCTCGTCTCGAGCTCTTTATCATACTTTAGCGTTGAAACATCTTTGTCTTCCAATCAACGCAGCTATGAATCTTGTATGCGTAGCAGACACGAACAACCCTCTGAAACTGCATTGCAAGATCATAATCCTTTACATTAGCGAATCTGATCTGATTTGTGAATAACGCGTCGTTGTCAAACTTAGATAGATTGACCAGCCACATCGGATCAAATACACGTAATGTCTTCGTGCGTGAACCCTGGCCATAAACAATAACCGCTTCACCTGTACGATTATCATAATACCAATAATTAAATGAGGTGAAGAAACTCTAAGGGAATATCTTCATCGGAACCCTCTTCATTGTCTTCGGCGGCTTCACTATTAAAATTAACTTCCTCCATCCCGTGCGTCCATCTATCTTGTCAATATATTTGTGTTTCGGCACCTGAGGCTGGAAGAATTTGAAACCAAAGCGGGTTTCATGCAATAACTGCCTGTAGAACCAGCTAGCCCATTTATCGTCTCCACGATTAACAAACGGACGATTAGCTAAGGTTCGTACATCCCATCGAGGCATAGATAAAATATCGTGTGGGCGTCTGAAATAATAAATACCATGCTCCCACTTCACGATATATACTTTAAGATCTGAATCGTACTGCCAGGCCACCATATCACCTTTAACATCTTTAGCAGGCTTGTACTTCTTCATCTGGTATGCAGATTCCCGAGCTTTCTCAACTTTCACATTTTCTCGGTCATGATATTTGAAAGTCTCGATCATCTTATTCATCTTCTCAACGTTATGCTCAAACATACCATCAAAAGCACGTTTCTGCTTCTTCTCTGTAGTGGACACATGGCTTGATTCTGCAGCTTTTAACTTATATTTTTCTTCCTGTAATCGATGCTTAGCTGCATTGAAATGCTCAGTTGTAAAGAATGGAATACCCGAGTCATTGTTATTATCTGTGTAAAACTCTGGATATTCTTCAGCAGTAACATCTTCCATTCCACTTCTTCAAAATCAGGTACATTCCCGTGAGGAATACCTGTATCAGTACTATCTTCCATCTCCACATCCACATTTCAATCTCATCATCATTTAAATCCAGAAGCAAGGCAATTTGTTCTTTCGTTAACGAATGATCAACAAATTCACCTTCTTCGATCTCATTAGAATTCACCATACTGTATACAATCCCATCCATTCCTAGAAACAGAAGCATGTTAGCCGGAATAACGTCTATTGGCTTGGCTCTAGTGTAATCTTTATATGGAACAATCTGTAGATTACTATCTTCTGACCCACCACCAACACTCGCATCAGTCTTATTACCCGCCGACGGTGTGGAACTTCCGCCCGGTTGCTGATCTACCCCACCCCCTGCACCATCTTGATCGTCTTCATTATTCTTCAACTTCTTTAATTAATCTTCTTTGCATGTTAGTTGAAGAATAATCTCCTCCTGTTTGTCTAACCTCTCCCCCTGAGCAGCAACTAGGGCTCGAAGTTCCTTATTATCACGCTGAGCCGATAGAAGATGCCTCAGCAAATTTCGTTGTGCCAGCTCATTTGCAGCTCGATATGCTTGCATTTGAGTGTGTTGTAGATGCAGCAGATTCATCATGTGAAACTATTGAGCATGAGGAGCCATGTGATAGAAATTAGGATGCACTGGTTGCATAGGACCTTGAGGACGACTGAATGTCATAAAAGAGTGCTCAGGCCTCGGCAACGGTGTAGGAGTAACAGGAGTAAAAGAAGTCGTTGGCTGTGGTGAAGGCATCTGTGCCAATACAGTATGTAAGATGTCTCCAAAATGAAGATCAGGCCTCACAGTAGTAGCCAAAGTCAAAGTTGGAGGCATTGGAGACGTAGGAATCTGCACAGGTGTTGGAGAATGAGGAAAATCTGCCATTGTAATAGGAGTAGGAGATCGTGGAATCTGTGGAACTTGAACTGGAGAAGCAGTAGAAGCAATAATATTAGTAGAAGCAGCAGTAGAAGGCACAAACGGCTGACTTGGTATCTCAATACCCGAACCCTTTCTAACTCGTTGTTTCTTGATTTTCTCCCCTTTGTCCGTAATCGGTTCTTTACATTTACGCTTACGCTTCTGTTCATAAGTTAACTCGGCTTGTGGTCCTGGATCACCATCACCACCATCGTCTCCACCATCATCACCATCACCACCCTCACGTTCTGAATCGGAATCGTCATGAGCCCAACGATCATTAGGTGGCGCGGCATAATCAATATTCGCTAGATGACCAATCAAACGTTTAAACCTTGGTCGATCTGCAAAACTCTGACCTCTGTAAGATCTCAAACGTCGCATCGTCTCATCATTCATATGATCGAGCTTCATCACGTCTGCTTGATCTTTTTCCAAGTCAGGCACCAGATCATTAATCATCATTTGTAAAAATCTGGGATACATTAAAAACTTATGTCTGCTGGTGATGTTTTCTTTCAAATGATAAAACACCAATTCGGAGAAATTGAATGGTTTATTAAGAACAAGAGCAACAAACACAGATTGAAACATCACCCGGCACTCGTCAAATCCACCCTTACGTCCACCGAGACAATGAATCAATACGTGAAGCAAATACTTGTATTGTTCACCCAAGTTTGCTTTGTTGTACATAGATCTGCCCAAATCACCATTATACTTTACACGACCAAATAACCCTCTGATTAATGCTCGATCGAACTCACATCTGTCATCAACTGTGTCATTAAATCCCAGTGAGTCTCTGATCACGCCAATATCAATCACTACCCGTTTGTCCTGAATAACCGCTTCTATATGATTATCTTCTTCATTGAACGTAGCAGTATTCCAAAACTCTTGTATTATCTTCTGATAAACAACTGTACGGGTAGAAATGGCCTTGTAAATTCTTGAACGGATGAGAAAACTAATCATACCCCCAAATATAGGAGTATCTTCAAAGTTCGGCTCTAAAAACGCACATATGTTGTGGCTTTTATTCCAAAACAGTGCCATATCTGTTTAGAACAAACATACATTAGTAAAATATTTCAAGATAAACAAACTGTTTAACAAATGACAATCACATTCGTTAAAAACTGTAAACGAATGGGACATTCGTTAAACATGAAAAGGTTTATTCGTTATCTTTAACGAATTATCCTTAATCGTTAACCTATTCATTACAAGTAACGAATCAATTTTAACGAATCACTCTTAACGAATCCAATCTGATTCGTTATGACTTTAAACAATCCATTCGTTACCTTAACGAATCAGACATTCATTCATTAACTATTTTAACGAATCAAGCAACATTCGTTATAAAGATAACGAATCATGCTTCATTAGTTTTAAATATAACGAATCAGTCAAGAGTGCCCGTTTGACTAAATTGAGAGTCAAAATACCAACAAGTTTGACTATTTATAGTCAAAATCGTTGTGTTCATGTTAGAATCTGTTTGAAATTCCAAACAATCTGTACCATTAACCATTTAGTTTGTGTTCAAAAACCAAATGCATGTAATAATTCATCCATTAACGATTCAAAGTTAATCTCATATATGAATATTATCGATTTTAAAAATTCAATTAAGTTTCACGTATTTAATGAATAAATTTAACACTTAAACCACCGATAAATCTTCGTGAAACACATATGATGGGTATCGTAATTACCTGCTGATCACAAAGATAACAATCAATTAGGCAAATATGCACATAATGGATTTTGATGAAATTTTGGCAGAGTTTCGTTTAGAGAAGACAATGGAATAGGAATTAGGCGAATGAACCGTCATTTGTCTAACCTTGGGATTATATCCAATAATTTCACGTGAATCGAGGTCATTCGTTCAAGATTTGAACTAACGAATGGCCTCATTTGTTAACTGTTGAATCTCATTCGTTAAAATTTTTAACGAATCTTCTCTCATTCGTTAAATTGTTAACGAATAACTAAGTCATTTGTTAATCTTTAACGAATAAATAATTCATTCGTTAATCTTTAACGAATAATACATTAAACATTCTCATTCGTTAAATGTTTAAACGAATGTCTTCCATTCGTTATGCACAACGGAAGCGAATGTCTATATAGCGAATGAGATAACTCATTCGTTAGATTTAAATAATGAATGGCTTTACATTCGTTAAACATGTTAACGAATCACCAAACCTCCTTAACGAATGAGAAAAATAATTTCTCATTAAGGAATTAAATAATCATTAAAAACCAAATTAGGGTTTTCAAATGAATTAAATTAATCAATTAAATCCAAATTAGGTTTTAATTTGTATACATTAAAATTCCCGATCAACAAGTATCGGTACTGATTAACTTAAACAGATTTTTACGTTAAAACATCAATTGTTACCAATTGAAAATACGTTAAGCACGATTTAACTTAAACTTTTTCCGGGTTTTTAACTCTTTTTCCTTTTCTTAATGATTTAATTCGCAAGCTTGGCAAATCGAAACTAAAGCAGAGAAAAAAAAATAAAAATAAAAATACAAAATCTTTTTGTATATTTTGAAAATTTTCAAGTAGAAAAGAACTAAACTCAGTAAATGAAAAGCAGTACATATTTTTGTGAGTTGAGCAGGGAATCATATTGACTAAAAACGTCCTAGACTACACTTCAATTTTGACATTATTATGCACGTAACCCAAAGAAGATTGTAGATATAATTGTCCACTTTAAACTTTAGACAGATCCGTCCGTAACTTTATGATACATTTTTTAAGGTTCATTTAAGCACAAATCTTATGTGGAACCCACCTGTCAGACACAGTTTCATATCTCTTATACAGTGAATTTCACATGTACGTTATTCAGTTTTCTTTTGAATTGATTTGCTGTGACTCATACAAAAATAACGAAAAAAAAATAAAGCAGAATGTTAAAATTTTCCCTTAAGATCGGCATTACTGCACGCAGATAAGGTTCCATTTTAACAAATAAAAAGATAAAATAAGTTGAAGTTGCATAAAATCTTAACTCTCAATTCGGATAATCCCGTATTATCGCGCGGAGAAAGTCCAAGATTTTATACGAAACACCAAGAAAATAAAGCAGAATATCCAAATCTTAACCCTCAGGTCGGATAATCTTATTGCACAGGAGAGGATCCAAGATTTGAATAAAAAAAATAAACAAAAAATGAAGTTGAATTTCTTTGCAAAATTAAAGATAAACCAAAACAGAATTTTCTTCAAAAATGAATGTATGCACACACAGCAATCTTTAAAGCTTTTTGATACTTAATACAGATATTAACTATGCATCAAGATGTAACACCACTAGATTTGGCAAGCATTTAGGTTTATATCTTTTCAGCACTTATACGATCTGTTAAGCCTATCATACACATCATACATTTGATCTTACGGCACTTTTTAGTCTACTTTATTCATGTGTTAGGTCCGCTAAGTCAATGTGCTATCATTTTCCCTTTTTGCATCAAAAACTCAATTTTGGAGCATTTTCCAATGTTTTTGTATTTTTCAATATTTGAATGTTTTTGGAGTTTATAGAAATTTTCTGTACAAACTAAAACAAAATATTTTTGTATTTTTCTATTTTCTCCCCCTAAAAACAGTAAAAATTGAAATAACAAACAAAAAAAATGATCTAACCAAGCTTTTGAATTTCTGTGAAAGATTTTAAACCGTTTATACCAAGCAAGTATTGAAAACACATTTTTTCAAAAGCTTTGGTATAAAGGTCAGCCTTTTGAAAATCCGTATGAATTTTATCAATTGATATTAATTTCTTTTCATAGCAATCACGTATAAAGTGATAACGGATTTCAATATGTTTTGTTTTTAAATGTTGAACCGATTTTTGGTGATAGAGATTGCAGCAGAATTATCAATAAAAATAGGAGTAGTAAGAAACTTCAAACCATAATCCCGCAAATGTTGCTGGATCCAGAGAACCTGTGAACAGCAACTCGAGGCCGCCACATACTCCGCTTCGGCTGTTGAAGTTGAGACCATTGTCTGCTTCTTACACTGCCAGGAAACAAGCCGGTTTCCTAAGAATTGACATCCCGCTGTTGTCGATTTGAAATTGATCTTGCAACCCCCATAGTCCGAGTCAGTAAAGGCGGTGAGATCGAACTTATCGTCTTTGGGGTACAATAACCCGATGTCTGGAGTTCCCCTAAGATAATGTAAGATACGCCTTACTGCCGCCAGGTGAGTCACTCGGGGACTCGATTGATACCTAGCGCACAAACAGACAGCAAACATAATGTCTGGTCGAGAAGCAGTCAAATACATGAGTGATCCAATCATGGCTCGATATAGGGTCGGATCTACGGTATCCTCCAATTCATCCGGTGATAAATTGTGACCCACTAGAAGAGGAGTAGAGGGAATTTTGCCATCGGATATCCTGAATCGGCTCAAGACATCGTTCACGTATTTTTTCTGATGGATAAAGATCCCAGCGTCAGACTGATGAACTTGAAAACCCAGAAAGAATCTCATTTCTCCCATAGAACTCATCTCGAATTTTGTCTGCATCGTTTTCTCGAATTCTTTGCATAAACTATCGTTTGTCGAACCAAAAATAATATCATCCACGTAAATTTGGACGAGGAGCAGATCATCACACATATTCTTGTAAAATAACGTACAATCCACAGTTCCCCTCGTGAATCCACTTTCAATCAGATGATCAGCCAACGTGCTGTACCAGGCTCTCGGGGCCTGATGCAAACCATACAGAGCTTTGTTTAAACGGTAAACACGCTCAGGAAAGTCTGGATCCTCGAAGCCAGGAGGCTGTTTCACGTACACTTCTTCATGAATTGCTCCGTTCAAGAATGCCGATTTCACATCCATTTGATAAATTTTGAAGTTTTTGTAGGCTGCATAGGCAAGAAAGATTCGTATAGCCTCCAGTCGTGCCACCGGAGCATACACTTCTGTATAATCTATGCCTTCCTGTTGATTATAACCAAGAACGACCAATCGTGCCTTATTTCGCACGATAACCCCACGGTCGTCCTTCTTGCACTTAAAAACCCATTTTGTAGGAATTGCCTTTTTAACGCGATCGGGTTTGTCAATTAAGTCCCATACACCCAGTCTTACAAACTGTTGCAGCTCCTCCTGCATAGCTTCAACCCATGATGGTTCCGTGAGTGCCATTGCGACACTTGTCGGTTCTATCTGTGATAGAAAGCAGGTGTATTGTGCGATACTAAGGATACCCGAAGAGTGCAAATCCGCATAAGCACAAACAATCGAATCTTTAGAAGGAGATACATTATGATCAGATTGATCATCACATATGTTAGCCAATTGGTGCCTTGTGCAAACCCCGTCGTTCACATCACCAATTATTTGATCCTGTGGATGTTGCGAATGAATCCGTAAAGTAGAATTCGCAGGAACAAATACATTATCACCCAAATTGGTGATATTCTCCTCCGCAGTGTCTAAAGAGACAGATGATGAATCATCACTGATTAGAATAGGCTCGGTAGTTTCTTAAGCTTCATCTATCATTACAGATGATGAATCAACAAACTCAGCATCATCGGAGAATTCAGAAACATCGTTTGACGTTTCAGATACATTAGGAGAGTCACTTGCATCAACCGAAGAAAATCTTGGACTCGAAGACATTGGTCCTCCAAATACGATCTAACAAGATCTTTAGGTATGTCATTAACTGTTGATGTAAGTGAGTTAAATAATCGATCGTAGTCGAACATCCAATCGGGACCTGTACCAGTTGGTGGAGTCGTATAACTTTGGCAATCAACGTGATACCATTCCTCCACGCAACCAGAAGAAAGATTGAAAATCCGCTTCTGTGGAGAGTTATAACCCAAGAAATAACCCTCAAAAGCTTTCTCATCGAACTTTCCAACGTCTTTCTTCAACACAGTACATGGACACCAAAATGGTTCCAAATACTTTAAGTTCGGCTTACAATTATGTAGAAGCTTGTAACAAGTCTTCTTGAGCTTCTTTACCGTTAGTACGCGATTCAATGTGTAGAAGGCGGTATTCACAGCTTCGTTCAAGAATTGAACAGGTAGCTTTGAATCAGCCAGCATTGTACGTGCAGCTTCAATCAGTGTACGGTTCTTTTGTTCAGACACCCCCATTCTGTTGAGGAACATAAGGTGCACTGAATTCCCGATGAATTCCTTTCTGTATACAGAAGAAATCCAATACATTATTCCAGAACTCGGTTCCATTGTCACTACGAATTCGTCTCACTTTCAGTTTGTAAAGTGATTCGATCTTTGTAAGAAGGTTCTGAATTAGCACAGGAGTTTGATCTTTCGTTCCCATAAATAACACCCACGAGTAACGAGAGAAATCATCCGTCACAACCAAACAATAAAAATCTCCAGCAATGCTAGCACGGTTCACAGGACCAAAGAGATCCATATGAAGTCGTTCCAGAGGAGTAACGATATCGTTTAGTGATTTGGTCGGGTGTGATTTCTTCTTTTGTTTCCCCTTCTTGCATGCGACGCAATGATCATTAAATTTGAAGTTCTTGAGGGACACACCATTCACTAAATCATTTGTCATCAAAAAGTTCATTTTTCTTAAGTGAATATCTCCCATGCGTCTATGCCAGAGAATAGAATCTTTCTCCGTTGCTTTAGACACGAAGCAAGTAGATGAAGGCGAAACTTTGACATCGTAACTCATGTCAAGTACATAAATATCATTTGATCGAGGTGATCGCATGACAACCATGTCTTCTGGAATTGTGTATCCCGGTTGAAGAATAACACATTCCTTGTCGGTGAATATGGTGGTGAATTTCTTATCGCAAATCTGTGAAACACTCAACAGATTGTGATCCACCTTTTCACAATAATTAACCTTTTCAAACGTTATTCTACCGTTTGAAACTTCCCCTTCTTTTGTAATCATTCCTCCTTGATTACCAGCAAACGCCACATAACCCCCTTGAATATCTTTAATGTTGTTCAGAAGGTCTAGGTTGCCAGTTATATGCCGAGAACATCCGCTATCCAATATCCATTTTTGACTTGATACGGACCTAGATGTACCCTGCACAAACAAGTAAAATGATTAGTCCAAAAAGGCAGCCCAAGCCTCAGTCTTGGGCTCTCCCTTTGAAACTTTTGGAGAACTTAATAATTTAACACACGTATTCGGTACTTGAGAATAAGTGGCAGTTTTCTTAGTTTTCTTCTTAAGATAACCATCATGGATTCTTCCCGAATCTGTGTTTGAACAGATGGGTTGAGCATGATCAACACATGTGTTCAATACATTAAGTGTATCAACCCGAATTACTTTCCTCAGATTGATGTTTGAATACATTATCATAGAATCATCAACTTGATTTTCCTTTGTGTTTGAAAAAGATTTAATCTTGCAAGTTGAATAATCTTTGATATTGTTGATCTTTGCTTTGCATCGTCTTGAAACATGACCCGGTTCACCACACTTGAAACACAGTCGAGAGTCATTTAAATTTTGTTGTGATGATGTACCGGTTGTTTGTGATATCAAAGTTTAAAGATCAACAAATTTAGGTATTCCACAAGTGGCCTTCTTTGATGACTCATGTTTTAAACCCTTCTTTGTTTTGTAAAATTCAATATTTTTCAAATTCGATGAATTTTTCAAACCTGACGATGTTATGAATTTTATAGTTTTGAAAACATTTGTTTTTTGTTTTTGAACATTACTAGTTTTTGATTGAAAGAATTTCTTTTCAAGTTCAGTCATTTTAGTAGTTTCATCTTGAAATACACTTTCAATCAATTCTGGTTTAAGAAGATTCAATGGAACTTCTTTGTCTGAAAACACTTTTGAGAGACCTTTTAATTTAAATACTTTTCCAGTTGAAGTTTTCAGTGGAGGATTAATGAATCGCATTAATTCCTCATCAGACACTGAAAGCTTGCCTGTGGAAGTTGCATTAACATGTTCCTTTGGAATTACTTTAGGAATATCCTTAGGAACACGTGAATTGTTTAAAGAAACACTTGAGGATTTTGCACCAAAAACAGCTTTTTCAAAATCTTCTGGTTCACACGAATGTGATTGTCAATTGGAATGTCCTTATTTTTAACAATCACATATGTTCTAGTCAGCTCCTCAATTGAACCGTCCATTTCATTTTTGGTAAACACCTTTTTGCTTTCAATATTAACTGGTTCACTAGTCGGTTCAAATGAATCAACATTTTCAGGTTTATCAGTAGACATATTTAAAGAATTTTCTGCCTTAGGAATGCTACTGTAATCCTGATTAAATGGAGGAGGAATTTCGACGTATCCCAAACCTGCTTTTTCGTTCTTTTTATGTGAATGATTAACCTCGATTATTTCATTCAACAAGAAAGAAGAATCTCTGAATTTACTAAGTTTATGATTTAATTCCATTTTTTCTTGTTCGAGATTGGAAATGCAAGTTCGAAGACGAAGAATCTCCTTTAAATGTTGATCCACTTCAATAATTTTACAATGGACCTTAGCTTTAAGATCATGATTACTATCTGATAATTTCTGAATTTTCAGATTCGCTTGCTCAAGCAATTTTGTCTTTTGCTTATAGCATTCCTTGATAGTAAAGTAATCATTAGTAAATGTATTGTTTTGAGTTAATGTTGTTTCAAGTTTGGCTTTTAACACAACACACTCAGAACAATCCACCATTATTGATGCAGGATCATTTACGTTAATTTGAGGTGTAGGACATACCTCATCAATCTTAGCCATGCAAGCATAAGATTCAGTTTTCTTAGGAGTTGATTCTGGTTGAGATAACAGAGATTGATCACTGTCAGTTTTCGAGTCAGATGAATCACTACTCTCCAACACATTATCGCTACTGGAATCCTCAAAATTCTCCACAGGCTCAACGATAGCAACGTTTGCTTGGTTTCCCAATAAGCGCTAAGACCAATAAACTCCATCATTTACCAATAAAGCTTGAGTAACAGGAGTTTGTCTTGATCACCAGAGCCAGTAGTGTTACTTTTATTTCCTCCAGATGAAGACTTTGTAGAAGCACAGTTAGAATTGCGTGAGCCAGAATAATCTTTCTTCGGCTTGTCACACACTTTGACAAAGTGGCCAAATTCACTGCAATTATAACACTTAACTTTTAACTTATCAAACCCAACCCTTTTGTTCAACGTGGGAAGATCTTTTCCCGTTCGTTGCATGAATCTTTTAACCTTTTAAACAATCATGGCCATGTTCCACTTCAAATCCATAAGCTCAAGATCATCTGGGTCGATTTGATCATAGTCCTCATCTGTGAGATCGCTCGTAGCAATTTTACTTCCCACCAGTTGTTCATATGAAGTCATGAATGCACATACAAAAGCGAACTGTTGTTCAGCTTCTTGTAAATTGACCTTAGGTAAGGTTGAAGTATGAGCATTTGAGTTGCCAGTTGCACCACTAGCCATGAAACATACATTATGAGGACTGTTTACGTTAGGATCCTCTTGGGATTGAGCAAAGAATGCATTAATAGGCACTAAGCTTGTCACATTATTTGCTGGTAATACACCACCGTAAAGTAACGGGTTCTGAGTTGACGACTGCTGATGTTGATTTTCTTTCAAAGTGGATTGACATTTAAGATCGAATTCCCTTTCTTCGATCTTATTAATGAATTGTACAGCAGTCAGTTCAGGTTTCTGAAAGAATCCGTTGTCTTTAAGCACAAACAGGAACGATTATGTATGTACTAAATAATGAAAGTAAGTTAAAGTATGAAAGTACGAGTGTATGAAAGTATTGAAAGAGCTTGGTGTTAGGATCTAGAACTTATAATTACAACAATACTTGATGTTTAGTTATACTATTAAGTTCGATATACGTTATGATTGACACGAATAATGTGAGAGAATGAATTGGCAGAGTAACGAGAGAGAATTGATAAACAAACTTGAAAAACTTGGAAAAACTTACATTAATGAATAAGTTACAGCATATAAATAGGGGATGACCACATTCGTTAACATAACAGTTAACGAATGTGTCATTCGTTACATTAACCACACGAATGAACTCTTCATTCGTTAATACATTTAACATATAACGAGTAGCCCTCATTCGTTATCTCATTCGTTAATCTGGGTTAATGAATGAGCTTACAGATTAGACGAAAGTGTTATATTCGTTACAGGGTAACGAATGTAACTTACATTAGAGTGAATGGCCCATTTAGCCATATTTACATTAAGATCCCTATACTTTAAACTAATTAAATTAATGCCCTGATAAAGACTGAGACGTACAAAACGTGTATCAACAAGTATGAAAGTAAGAATGTATGTAAATATGTTTGAATGAAAGGTAAGCAGGTTAAGTATGTAATATGTATCTTCGGATGTGTATATGTAACAAAGTGAATGTAATATATGTTACCTGATTAACTAGAACTTACTTAGCGTAGATGACTTTTAGTATGCACGTAGGTAAATGGGTTAAAGGAGCTGGCTTGAGGATGGAACATGGTAGGGACTGAGAGGCTGGCATCTTGAGAACAAATGTTATGATATTTTATGTTATGTTTAAGAAAAGTTAACTTCTGTTAAGACAAGATTTGATGATTTTTAATATATTGGTCGTTGTTTTACGATTCCTCGAAAAGTTTTAATTCACTCTGATATTTATAACTGTGTTTATGAGTAAATCCAACACCCAATGTAGGGCACGAGGATCGGGGCCTTACACAATGATAAGTAAAAAGACAAACATGAGCACAAAGACACAATGACAAACAAAAGACACAATGACGTAATCTTTGTTTTAATTTTTATCTTTAATATCAGTACCGATTAATAACACGATGACCAAAATCTATAACATAATGTATAGAAAAACTCAATTAAAAAACACAATGAACAATCAATAAGATAACATATAAAACCCATTAATTTTTTTATATAGCAATATGATACTCATATTAAAGATAAAAGAACGCTTTTTATTATAGTGAATTTTTAAAAAGAATTTTGCATGAAAAAGTTTTAGACGTTTTAAAATGATGGAGGAATAGAGATGTACTTTTCATGTGAAAAGAGAAAGTCAACAAAAGTGGGTTATTAACTTTATGCCCTCCCCATCAGTTTTTTTGCTTAACTTAATCTCCACCATTCAAATCTAAGATCAATGGATTATATTTATTCTCACCCTTCTCATGTATTTTAACTTTATTCTTAAATTTTAACTAATCTATTAAAGCAAAACATGCTTTCCACATGGGCTTCAAATATGCCATCCACATGGGATGACAACTAATCAGTTTTCATTTATAGATATTTCACCTATTTAACTGATTTTTTAAGGGTTGAGTTATTCTACAAAGGCCAACAAAAATGTGAAATGTGAGAAGCCATAGTTGATTGGCATGTGTCAATTGGGGGACCAAAGGTAAAAGGGTATGAAAGTAATTATATATATTTTCTCTCTCCACATACAAGTCACATGTCAATTCCTCTATCATTTTAAAGTGTCCATAACTTTTTCATGCAACATTATTTTTTTTTAAAATTTCATCATAATAACAAGCGTTTTTTTATCTTTAATATGAGTATGACCTAGTTATATAAAAATTAATAAAAATTTACGTCATTGCGTCTTGTGTCTTTCTGTTTGTCATTGTGTCTTTCAAATCATAATTGTGTTTTTTTAAATGCTAATAATACGGTTGTGTAATAATAATACGTAAATATAATGATAAAATAACAAATTATCAAATACATAAAACACAATTATGAATACGTATTACACAATTACATGAAATGTAAAGCACAATGACGAATACATATAACACAATGACCTGAAACGTAAAACACAATGGTGAGTACATATAACACAATAACTAAAACGTAAAACACAATGGAATACATATTACGCAATGACATGAATGTAATACACAATGACTAAAACACAATGATAAATAGAAAGACAAATGATGAGCATAAAGACACAATTACAAACAAAAATACACAATGACGTAATCTTTGTTTTAATTGTTATCTTTAATATGAGTATCAATTGATAACACAATGGCCAAAATCTATAACACAATGCATAGAAAAACCCAATTAAAAATCATAATGAACAACCAATAACACAATATAAAAAACCCACTATTTTTATTTTATTTTTATATAACAGTATGATACTCATATTAAAGATAAAAAAACGTTTGTTATTATAGTGAATTTTTTTTTTAAAATAATGTTACATGAAAAAGTTATGGACGTTTTAAAATGATGGGGGAATTGACATGTGCCTTGCATATGGAAAGAGAAAGTCAACAAAAGTGGGTTATTACCTTTATGTCATTCTTATCAATTTATATTCTTAAATTAATCTCTATCATTCAAATCTAAGATCAATGGATTAGATTCCTTATCACCTTCTTATTTTTGCCGTCCTTTGTATCTTAATTTTACCCAATTTTTAATTACCATTTCTTCAATTTAATACGTTTTTATGTTAAATGATATAACAAATAATGCATTTATTACTATTTAATATTTATTAATTACCTTAATTAAACCAATTATGACTTTTTTAAAATTATATTATTAACAATTTCTAATTATCTCAATGTGGATGCAAGGTCATATGAAAAACATGTTTTGTTTTAAATATATATTATAATAATATTATATATGCAATGACATATACTTCATGTTTGATTTCACATATAACTTGTATCGAATAATCAAACATTTTTTATTGGCATTATATCATTTTTTAGCCCGTGTAATACACGGGTTACTAACCTAGTGAAATAATAAAGTTCTAGGGTACTTGTGGGTGGGTGCTGCCAGCATTTTTATGGTTTGTGGGTAATTAAGGATAGAAATAAGGCGACGGTAAAGAATTAACCAGTGCATGGGTAATACCAATGAGTGCTCTTCCCCCTTAGAGCATCATTAATGCCAGAGTTCATAAACTTTTATTTAACTCTAACATGCCACATTAGATTTCAGACTTTATTTAAAAAGCTCTATCTTTTTCATAACATCGTCTCACCATTCATATAATCACTTATTTTTAAAATTATTTAATGCAAATTAAAAAACTTTTATAATAAGTTTATATATATATATATATATAGGTTTAGGTTCAGGCAAGAAATGATATTTGTGCTAGAAATGCGAGAAATGAATTTGGGCCATCAGTTTTATTTTAGGATTTAAATGTTTAAATATAAATGAAAAATAGATGTAAATGCAACAATAAATGCACTATCTATCTTCAATTAATACAACTAATATAACCATAATAAATCTCTCTCTAATTAATATACCTAACTAATTTAACTATAATAATTAAAAAGATAAAAACACTAATTTATTTACCACTTCTTCATTTTATCCAACAAAAATACAATTTATTCATATAATACTACTTCTTTATATTAAAAAAAACATTTTCTTTCCACTTAATTTATTAGCATATATCAACACGCAATTTTTAACAATAAATATCAAAACATAATATTTTTTTAATTGATATACGTAGAAAAATTATTGTGATAAATAATAATAAAAAAAATATCATACAAATGTGCCCATTAAATATAAAAAATAAATATACAACCTACGCAAAATTATATAGCCTACGCTTGTTTTGAGCAATAAAAACATATAACATACAAAAAAGCATGCAAATTATATATATGATTTGACATCAACAATTATATAAACTACACGTAGATACACATATCATATACGTGTGTATATGCTTTTCGTGTGTAGGTTATACGTTTTCGTGTGTGTGTATTTTATTGATGCTGAATTTTGTGTGTAGGTTATATGTTTTTTTCTTATTACAAGTGTATGTTATATGTGTTTGTATAGGTTGTATATTTTTTTGTTGATATTTAATGCAAACACGTGTAAGATAGTTTTTTGTACTATTCATTACAATGTAACTACGTATGGATGGATATTAATATATTGAGTTGGAAGAAATTGGTTTTGGATAGTAGAAATTTTAATGTATGAATAAATTGTACTTGTGTAGGATAAAAATCAAGAGAGAAAAAATTAGTTATAAAAATAAATGAATTCTTAATATTTTCCAATTATAATAATTTGATTAGTTATGTTAATTGAATAGATAACTATTATGGTTTATTAGTTATATTAATTGAAGAGAGAGAATGCATTTATACTTTTTTCATTTATCTGTAAGCATTTAAAACCTAAAATAAAACTAGTGGCTCATATTTATTTCTCGCATTTCTCACAGCAATATCATTTCTCGCCTAAACCATCCCTATATATATATATTGTATATATTTAATAAATAAAAGTTTTTTAAATAAATAGTGAATTAAAAAAAATAAAGCATTCACTAACTAAAAATAAAACGTACATTAAACTTGAAAATAAAGTATACATTAACCAGATAAATAAAACTATACAACTAAAAAATAAAATACGAAATTAATCTTCAAAGTCGTTTTTCCTTGATTCCGGCACACATTACCAAATGTGTTTTCAATGTGTTCGAATTCATTCAACGTTCCTTGATTAAAACTTTTATTTCTTTATTAACAAATGGTTCACCCGTCTCGTCATTAACTTTATTGAAAAGTTCTCCTTTCATACCTTTCCTTTGCCTTGTTTCTTTAAACCTAGGGTGTTTAAGAGGTTAGGTTTAAATACACAACATAACTCTTAAACATCAAACTAAACCATTACCAGGTAGCGGAAATACATCTCATTCTAATGACTTCTGATCAGAGTGTAACACTCTAGGCGAATCCCACATCAGCTGTGGACATGAGAGATCTTTGGTTCATAAGTAAATGTTCTACCTCTTAAACCACCAACGCGCTTTCGGCTTAATGCTAGTGGACGAGAGGAGTGTTCCATAGTTAAGCGTGTTCAGGTGGAAGCGGTACTAGGATGGGTTACTTCCTGGGAAGTCTTCACCGGGGAAACTAAAATCAAATTCGTGAGCTTTTCATGGGCAAAGCGGACAATATTAGTGGTGCGAGGGGCCGGATGTTGTGACCTTCCTCAATTTTCAAACCCGAAAACCCGAACCGTTTTAATTAATTTTTTTAATTTAATCGGATCCTCGTATTTAATAGACCGGTGAATTGTTATTTGGTTTAGTCATTATTATCTCGCTCGAAATTATATTATTTGTAAACGAGTTGTTAAAAGTATTATTATATGCAATTTAACCCTGAACTATAGTTTTTGCACCGTTTGAACCTATACCAAACCACAGGGACAAACCTGCAAAAATAATTCAAAACATCCCATCAACCGCCCCCCTCCCTGGTCGACCCCCCCTCGGTTCTCATTTTAAACCATGATTTAGGCCGTAATTAACGGTATTGGACTCGTTTACTCATTCCTTTTTCAACGAAAAATCAGTTTACATGGTAAAAAATGATTGATTAACAGCTAATCCTATTGAAATCATCAATTCCCTTTAAATCATAGCACGGATTGACAGGATCATTTTACACTATAAATACCCCTCTAAAACTCAATTGACGAGTCCCACACCTTCCCTTTAGCATCACGACACAAACCCCTTTATCAATTTTTGTCTCAGAGGCATTCGTTTTCCCAATTAATAATCCAAACGAAGCTAAACCCTAGGCTTGTCAATTTCGTTCAATTCATATTCATATAAGGACATATCATCAAGACTCATCGTGGAACCAAATACTTCGCTTTAAACCGTTACAGTTTTTTCATTATTGTATTCCTCAACTCATGTGAGTTTTTCACCACCCTTTTTACTCTTTTACTTTTGGAGGTAGCATGCATGCCTTATTAAAAATTATTATTGTTTATAGCCTCATTTACTTAAACTACAATTTACATCATGTACTTATGCTATTGTGTTCTTATGTAGTGTTTATCACGCACTGTGTTATATATTTTTGTCTTTTAGCTTCAGTAGCCTCATAGCCTCAGTAGCCTCATATAGCATGATCATACGCCCACCTAGTAGTTTGACTATGTTTCAAATCAAAGAGGCCCGCATCTAATATTTTTACATATTCATCTTTGCTTGATATAATACGCATGCACATGGAATAGTACGATTTTTAGTCTCATATATATATATATATATATATATATATATATATATATATTCAAACTTATGTTAAACTCACAAACTATTTTAGTTGACCATTATTTTCATACTTGCTACAGGTTGATGTGATGCATGGACGAAGAAAACGTCGTTGGACTTTTAGTTTTATTATATAATGAATAATGTTTATACTTTTGATGTAGTGCAATTTGAAAAGAATTGTGTACTTGTGATTAATTGTAATGAAATAAATATAATGTCACGTTAATAGTGTTACGGGCATACGAGCAATCTTTAATTTTTAATGTATCGTCCCGGCGTATAATCTGCCCGAGGTCGGGGTGCTACAGGTTGGTATTAGATCCGGGACTATAAGATAGGTGGTTATACTTAGCGACTTGAATTATAGTTTATTTTTAGGGTCTGAATTGCATGTGTACCCTATGTGCTATGTGTCCGTATCTTTAATTTAGTTCGTATGCTCTATATATATATTTATGAAATTTCATATCATCGCATGCACACATGTTTACACACAATTTCAAGGCTTATGCCTAACCGATTTCGAATATTTTGTTTCAAAAATTTTTTGTTATTTCAATGATGAGATTCAAGTTTTGATTTTTCATTCTTCCTTAAAATTCGGTTTTATGTAACGGGTATGTAGTAACTGGAAGGGGGCAACACTTGCGCTCTGAACTCTTGTCTCCAAGGTTATTTAACCTAAGGATAAGCAATGCGCATAAATCCCAGTCAGAAGCGGGAATAGGTTGCTTACATGGGGGGTTCGGTGAGGAGTTGAAACCTATTAGGCCAAATGTAACATTTGAGCCAAAACCAGGTACACCTCAGTCGATTTACCGGTTAAACAAATAAACGCTTATTACGTAACGATCAAACGATTGACCGAACGGGTCTGGTTATGACCCAGATATCCCGGGAGGGGCATCTATAAGTGATATATGTTTAATATAAGCCAATATAGTAATATTATGGCCTTAGTTCGATAGCAAATCAGTTAAACGAAAACATGCTCATTTAACTACCCGCTATAGATTTAAATGCGAAAGATAGTTACAAACCAAGCATTGTATCATCCGTTAAGCCGAAAAAGACTTACCAAACACTTATTTGAAATGTTTTTAAGCGATCCGTGAAAATATTTTTGAATTTTACAAACGTATAATATGTTTTTATAAATTTATACAAAAATAGTTGAAAAACACTCGTTTTCGCACTGTTTGTCATACCCGATAAATTTTTCGCGCCAAAAACCGAACCTAAAATAAATTTGGACTTGGCTTTTACATCCAGGCACGCAAATCGAGGCCTACGAAACAAAAGAGGCCCAAGGGACTTTTTTTTGACTTGCGGCAGCAACTAAGGGTACCCCCCAACTAAGTTTCCTTTTAATACATAAATGAGATGTAAGATTTTTTCTATCAAAGTTTTACAAATTCTGGAAGCTCTATCTCTGCAGCTCTTCATATAACCTAAAACTCAAGTTAAATTCACATGATTGAATCATTTAACCTTTGCTTAAACTTGTTTAATACCATATAAACATAGTATGATTACCAAAAATCATTCCTAACCATGTAAAAATCCTAAAAATGGTCAATAAACATGTTTTAATCATACACATGGTTAGGAACCTGATTTGATAGTTTTTTTGGCCATAAGCACGGATTAGAGGGTTTAAACGGCGTTTTTACGGTTCAAAAGTTCGGTTTTATACCCTAACTTAAACCCTAAGTTTAGGGCTGTTTTGTTGATGAAACTTGCTTTTTTAGTGATTTAGGACTTGTATCTAGCCTGAATAGAAGCACAAGAACCCGAAAACTTGATTTGAAGGACGAAAACGAACCAAAACTGTTAAGGTAATACCCGATCACTCGTTTACGGGCTGTTTAGGATTCGATTGTGATGTGCATATTTTTAGGTAATAAACTTTTGCAGGGACATCAAGGACCATATCATTGAGTCCATGTTCAAATTTGATAATTTTTCAACCATCTGAGAATATTTGGCGAATTTATTACCGAATTAGGACGTTTATTTGGGAAAAATAGTTAAAATTCTTGAAAAATTATAAAATTTTGTGGGGAACTCAGATTTGATATATTATGATCACATATGAAATTTGGGATCATTTGAAAAAGTCTAAGTAGGTTTTATGTATTTGCGTTTAATTGAATTTTCATAGTCGATTTTGGCTCAGGATTGATATTTGGAAAGATTGTTAGAGTTTGGGATTTTCCAGGTTGTTTTGGAACATATTCTGATTACTCAGAATTTTTGGTGAAATTTTTGGAGATCGTTTGGTATAAATGGACGATTTTCGGGCTAAATATAGCAGATAAAATGAATTTTTATAAATTAATAAATCAGTAAATAATTCTATAAACATTTTTAAAAAAATCTACATATTTTAAGTAATAAGTTTCTAAATTTTCATAATTTAAGAATTAACAGATAATTAATTGTGCTAATTTAAAGATTAAACAAATTCAATTATGATAAAAACCGACGAGTTCGTGATTAACGAACCTGTTGGAATATCATAACACTAAGAGTGATCAAAAATCATATTTTTGGATTAATTAAGTAAAAACAAACTTTTTATGAGAAACCCAGACAATTTGGATAGATTGTACGCGTTTTTCTCAAATCAAACCGAATAAACGGAAACGAGCCCCGTGGCGAATCCAGAACCCCAATATGTGATCTTTCTTTATAATTTAATCATTTTATCGACCAACACATTTACCCAAGCTTACTTTCCCATAAATGTTTTCTGAACGCGTAAACGAACAACTTGGCCCATCTGGGAAAACGGGGAAACTGAGCCAAATTCGGTTTTAAGTATTAGACATTGATCAACATCACAATCTAAGCCTCGTGACACTTTCTGGGCGTACTAGCTATACCCAGATTAGATATACAGCCCAGTTTAGTATTGAGATTATAATAATATTAAAATATTAATATTATTATTATAATATTGATTATAGGGACCAATGATTATGAGCCGAGCAAACCCTGAACTGTCACACTACTGATTACTGATTAAACAGTGAATTTCATGACCCTTATCTTAAACAGTTTTACGAACTTTTGGGGTAAAAAGTATGTTTGATTACGTATACATATCTGAAATGTGTAATGATGTGAATTATCTAAGTGCTAACACAGAAAGTCCCCACTAACACAGTGATTAACTTCGAGCCGGTGGCTTGTGAATAGTACTATTGGTTTGACAAACCCAAACGGAATCGGCCTGGTTGCCGTGTCATATAACGCCGTTTGCACATGACCATACTTATACAAACAGGCTATGTAGTGTTAGACATAGTCACCAGGGCATGTTGTGGGCGGAAGGAGAGCCATAGTGGTTAACTGGGCGTGGGAAATGGATGCACGCAGCACAAACAGTCAAGGCTTCACTGTAGCTTAGTATAATTACATCATTTACATACATACATACATATTTATATCATGATTAGAAGTGTTAGCTTGTGAATATTCATAACTGTTCTCTTGAAACTCGTGAAACTCACCAACTCCAGTAGTTGACCCATTTTTAAACTGCTTTTCAGGAATACCAAGGTTGGAATAAAGTGACGTCGTGCTATCTTTCGTGAAACATGCTCGATGCTATGTAAATAGACGCAAGGTTATTGGTACGAATACAATAGTTTCACGAACACATTTTGTTGTAACACCTAGTTGTAATCAAACGATAGATCAATGTAATACAATGTAAATGTGACATTTGAGCCAAAACAAGGTACACCTCAGTACGTATTTACCGATTAAGCAAATAAACGCCTTTTGCGTAACAAACGAACGATTAACCGAACGGGTCGGGTTATGACCCAGATATCTCGGGGGGGCATCTATAATTGATATGCGATCTATACAAGCTAAAATATTTGAAATATGGTCTTAGTTTGATAGCAAACAAGTTAAACGAAAATATGCTCGTTTAACTACCCGCTATAGACTTAAACGCGAAAGATAGTTACAAACCAAGCATTGTATCATCCGTTAAGCCGAAAAAGACTTACCAAACACTTACTTGAAATGTTTTAAGAGATCCGTGAAAATATTTTTGATTTTTACAAACATATAGTATGTTTTTATAATTTTACACAAAACTAGCCGAAAAACACTTGTTTTCGCGCTGTTTAACGCACCCGATAAGTTTTTCGCGCCAAAAATCAAACCCGAACTAAATTTGGACCGGGCTTTTCGTATTTGGGCTTGAGAAACCAGATCATTGGGCCAAAACAGCCCATCGTGGGCCCAATCTTTCTTCCGATCAGCCAGCCCAACCCACCCCCTATTCTTTTTATAAAACTTGTTTTACAAGCTTGTTTATTCATTTTGGTTTATAAGAGTTGAGGTCCAAGCAACTGTAAGCTGATTTTCCAGAAAACCTTCAAACCCTAAGGTAAGAAGCTTAAATAAGTAGCTTTTGTACTTGTTTAAACTTGTTTAATACCATAAAAACATGTCTTGATTTCCAAAAATCATTCCTAACCGTGTAAAAATCCTAAAAATGGTCCATAAATATGTTTTGATCATACACATGGTAAGGAACCTGTTTTGAAAGTTTTTTTTTGCCATAAACACGGATTAAAGGGTTGAAACGGCGTTTTTACGGTTCAAAAGTTCGTTTTTGTGCACTAGCCGAAACCCTAAGTTACGGGCTATTATGTTGATGAAAAATTGCTTGGTTTGTGATATAGAACTTGTAACTAGCTTGCTTAGAAGCACAAGAACCTGAAAACTTGATTAAAAAGTCGGAAACGAGCCAAACCCGCTAAGGTAATGCCGAAACACTCGCTTACGGACTATTTAGGTTAAGGTTGTGATGTGCATATTTTTAGGACTTGATATTTTGTAGGGACATCAGGGACCATGTCAATGAGTCCCTGTTCAAATTTGGTAATTTTTCGACCATCCGAGAATATTTGGCGAATTTATTACCGAATTGGGACGTTTATTTGAGAAAAATAGCTAAAATACTTCAAAAATTATGAAATTTTTCTGGAAACTCAGATTTGATGTATTTTGATCACATATGAATTTTGGGATCATTTGGAGAAGACTAAAGGTGTTTTGTGTATATGCGTTCGTGTGAATTTTTATAGCCGAATTTGGTCCGAAAAGAATATCGCACGAACTTTTTACATTTTGAAATTGATAAAGGTTGTTTTGGGACATGATTTGAGTATTCAGGAATTTTTGTGTAAAAATTTTTGGAAATTTTTTTGGGAAAACGGACGATTTTCAGGCGAAATATAGCTGATAAAATGAATTTTTATAAATTAATAAATCAGTAAAAAAATTATAGAAATATTTTTATTAAAATCTACATATTTTAATTTATAAGTGGTTAAATTTTCATAATTTAATGATTAACGGTTAATTAATTATGCTAATTTGAATATTAAACAAATTCAGTTTTTTTAAAAACCGGCAAGTTCGCGACTAACGAACCTGCGAGAATATCAAAACACTAAGAGTGATCAAAAATCACATTTTTGGACTAATTAAGTGAAAAACAAACTTTTCTAAGAAAAACTTGGACAATCCGGATGGATTGTGCGTGTTTCTTCTTAAATCAAACCGAATAAACGGAAACGGGCCCCGTGGCTAATCCGGGACCCCAGTATGTGATCTTTCTTTATAACTTAATCATTTTGTTAACCAATACATTTACCCAAGCTTATTTTCGCATAACTATTTTCTGAACGCGTAAACGAACAACTTGGCCCAGTTGGGAAAACGGGAATTTGAGCCAAATTCAGTTTTAAGTATTAGACATTGAACAACATCACAACCTAAGCCTATTGCCACTTTCTGGGCGTTCCAGCTACACCCAGATTAGTTATACAGCCCAGTTTAGTATTGAGATTATAATAATATTAAAATATTAATATTATTATAATATTGATTATAGGAACTACTGATAGCGGACCGAACAAACCACGAGCTGATACAGTACTGATTATCTACTAAACCGTGAGTTTCATGACCCAACTTTTAAACTGTTTTACGAACTTTTGGGGTGAAAAGCATGTTTGATTACATATACATACCTGAAACATGTATTGATGTGAATTATCTAAGTGCTAACACACGAAAGTCCCCATGATCACAGTGATTAACTTCGAGCCGGTGGCTTGTGAATAGTACTATTGGTTTGACAAACCCAAACGGAATCGGCTTGGTTGCCGTGTCACATAGCGCAATTTGCACATGACCATATTTATACAAACAGGCTATGTAGTGTTAGACACAGCTACCGGGGCATGTTGTGGGCGGAAAGGGGCCACAGTGGTTGATGGAGCGTGGGAAATGAATGCACGCAGCACATACAGTCAACGCTTCACTGTAGCTTAGCATAATTACATCATTTACATACAGACATACTTATTTCATGATTACAAGTGTTGACTTGTGAATACTCATTACTAATTTATTGAAACTCGTGAAACTCACCAACTCTAGTAGGTGACCCGTTTTAAACTGCTTTTCAGGTGTACCTAAATCGGAATGATTTGGTGATCTGTTACTTGCCCAAGGTGTGTGGTTGATGCTATGTGAATAGAGGCAAGGGTGTTAATAGTAAGAACGTATAGTTAACGAACCAGTTTTGTTTGTATCGCCTAGACTGTAAAACAATAATAGAACAAAAAAATGTAATATATTGTAAATTAGTCTGTAATGTATCTTTATAAACAATGTGCTGATACCAGAGGTGTCTGTTACATTATCGTTTTACGCTTCCGCATTGTGCTAGTCGAGGTGTGACAGTAAATTAGTTTGTAATGTTTTTTTATAAACAATGTTGTTGATACCAGAGGTGTCTGTTAGATTCCCGTTTTATGCTTCCGCATTGTGCTAGTCGGGGTGTGACACCAAAGCATACCACACCAAATGTCATACGAGCCACAAATTTAAGTCGTCAATATGATTATTTTCCTTTGTGAATAGAAAATGGTTACACTCTTACTCTTAAATTTACATACAATTCATGATTATTCATGCAACGTATGAATCCTCAACTCAATCTTTTTATTTGTGGTTTTAATTGAAAGTTCAAAAAGTCATGGTGATACATGAACACCAGATTTTCAATTCAATTTAATTGTATATTAAGTTTAGACGCATACTAGAACATGGTGATTCATGGATATTCCAATTTCAATGTTTAGATGCATGCTAGAAGTTGGTTTTTGGATTACAAAGATAAAAGTAACGCATGCCAGTAGGTTTAGACGCATGCTAAAAGTTAAATATTTTGGTTTTGAACTTAACGAATATGAAAAAGTTTTTTGGATTACAAAGATAAAATATAAATTATAATTAACTTTATTTAATTTAAAATGATTTTATAGATTTTTAAAGATATTTACTAATTTAATATAATTTAGAAAATGGTTTAGAAAAATAGAAGATAAAAAGTGCTATGACCCGAGTTCGAACCAGGGTCCTCCTGGCTACACACATACAGCTTAACCATTGGACCAAGTTTGTTTGTTGGTTTAGGAGTAGAAACATATGTATTTATATTATTACCCAAGTTCATCTTCAATCTCCTAAACCCTAGATTTTGATTTTGCAATTTTACTCCATATTTGATCTAATCAGGTTAGGGCTTTTATTAATTGAGGAAAAACGAATCAAAACCATATATGAGGAAAAACGAATCAAAACCATATAAAAGTTAACTCTAAGAGTTTCTGATTTATGGTGAACGACGAGTGGCCGTAACTCTAACTTTGACGAACGATTACGTGATATATAGAGTATATTAGATGAGATTACAGGTTAGTACGAGTTTAGATTGTTGTTTGGGTCCTATTTATACTACCAATTGAGACATATAATCGTTAATTGATATTAATGGCATTTGATCAGTCTCCGGCTGTTTCACGGCGATTGTTACTGAATCAAGGTCGTTTAAGGATGTTATAATGAAATTAATAGGACGAGTAGCGATTATTATTGTCATCTAAAGACGTTATACAAATCAGACGGGTCAATCGCGATATAAAAGGCTTGATTTGGGGCTCGCTGGTGCCGTCGTTATTGTCGGAATCCTCTTCGCCGATAAACGCGACTCCGATGGGGGGGGGGGGGGGGATGGCTTGTTTATATTATAAAATATAACAAATTAAATACATTTAAACTTCTGACCCCTCAATTATCAAGTTGTTATAAGACGGATTTAAATTATAATTACAAGTTGAACCCCCCCACTTTGAATTGTTATTATTATGAATTTGAAAGTTAATATCCTTGGATGTTTCATATTTTACCGAAAAAGTTTGCAGATTGAATAAATATAAACTTTAAATCTTCGGAGGCTCGTTATTTGAACAATGAATAGAAAACGAACGAGCAATAACCGTAAATCATCGTGAATATTAAATTAACGACGAGCGTTAAACACGAAAACAATAAAACAACGAAACGGTTCCGTTTAACGAATACGAATACGTAAACAAATAAAAATGACAAATGTTAAATAAAATACACGGAACAAAACTTGATATATATATATATATATAAATTTATATTAATAAACAAAACCGAAAATTTAAATTGGGTCGGGTTTTTGGGTTTGAAAAGTAACGAGTGTTACACGATATTCCTAAATAACCGGAAATATTATATAAATGATGAATGACGAACAAGAATGCATTGAAATGATTAAACGAGTTGGTTTAACGAATACGAGTATAAATTCAAATAACAATTGATGAATGTCACGTAATTACCTAAAACGAACTTGATATATATATATATATATATATATATATATATATATATATATATATATATATATATATATATATATATATATATATATAGGGAGAGGATCAAGAGAAAACTCATCTTTAGAGAGAAAACTTAAAAACTCCTAAATAATTATTTTTAATTAAAAATAAAAAAATTATTTTCAAATATCTGTTATTTCCATTATTTTTATATTTTCTTACCATTAACTTGAAAAAAAACAAAAAAAAAAAACCGTTGTAATGCACATACGTATTACTGTGCAAAACCGTTGTATTACACATGTGTATTCCCATGTATTTTTAAGTTTAATAGTGTTAAATTGTATATATTCAATATTTGTGTATTGTATATGTGTAGTAGTGTTGTATTATATGAAGAAAAATAATAATAATAATAAAATAATAGTCGATATAGTGCACATGTGCGTTAATGTTATATTACACATACGTACTAATGTGTATTTGATGTGCGTGTTAGTATTATATTGCATATATACAATAGTGTGAATCAAATACGTGCAATAATGTTGTATTCTATGCAATACAACACTTTTGCATATATGCAATGCACACTATTACACATGTGTACTACACCGACGAGGTTACCGAGAAGATTTTTTTTGGAACCAATAACAACATATAAGAATAATGGAAAAAAAAGAAACTTCAAAAAATATTTTAAAAAAAGTTAAAAATAGTTTTTTTTTTTGAGTTTTTAAGTTTTTTCTGTTTAAGAAGAGTTTTCATTGGATTCCACCCCTATATATATATATATTAATATACATATAGGAAGGACTATATGGTAATTTTATCAAAAAACTCTTAATTTTAAGAGGTACAACACATTCAAGGATACTGCACAAGTATCTTAAGCACTGAAAATTTGAGTTGAGAACTGGCGGTATAATTCAAAACCCATGCTCTCAAATCTCACACTGAGGGTATGTTTGGTACGGGGTAATGAAATAAATTAGGGAATGGAATGGACGTGGTAATGGAATGGAGAAAGGAATGAAATGGATCATTACCATTCCATTGTCATGTTTGATTACCATGTAAGAATGGAATGATTAATCACTTTATCATTATTAATATTTTTATTAGTAATAATAATAAAAAAAGTAATATTAATAATAAATGAATATTCATAATAAGTATTTTTAGGAACTCGTGCTACAACGAGATCGTTAAAGTATATATGCGTTGTGAAATGTTAACTTTTCTGATTTAAAAATGAAAGGAGTTCGTTCCATTTGAAATAAACCATTCCCATTCATGCGTAACCAAAAATATTTTATTCCATTCCTCCTTAACTTACCCTTCCGGAAGTATTCAAATTTTAGATATTCCACAACCACCGTCTGCTTTATCTCGCATGTCTCTCTCAATTCAACATCTCGATCTCATGAGGGTCGATTCTCCGGTGACCATGGAGATGGAACCTTTGAAGATCGACTGTGATGACGGCAGTTAGGGTTCCGGCCTTGGAACCGACTTTCCGGCGACCTAGATCGACGATAATCGTTCTGATTCGACAAATCAAGTAAAAACCTGTACCTACATTTGAACGTTTCTGTAAATCAACACCTATTTAGACCCGATCTTTAACTTTGTGTTATTTTTCCGGCCAAGCTAGGGTTTAGGTCACACTCCGGTGAGATGGTGGTGCATCTCAGTTGCACGGTGAAGACTTTTAGGGTTGATTTCGATTTCTTGAGGTAATGTGTTTATGTACTGCTTTTGATTTAATTTATGTTTTCATTTGTATTTTTCTTTTTTAATATCTGTTCTTTTTAATCAAAACATTTGTATTGTTATTGACAACTATGATTTTATTTGTTTGTGTTTCAAAACTTAAAAGTCCACCTGCCATGGTCCAAGGAGATTCAGTCAAACCAAGGATTTGAACATCTAAGCTGTATAAATATGGTGAAAGCTGGATAGTGTATATGGCAATATCACTCTATCCTCAACACTTTGCTTAGTTGCAGTCGCCTTTTAGTTAAAAAGGTTATGTAATCCATTACTTTGTTTTGGATACATGGTTTTCCACAGGTGTTTGGGAAGTTATAATTGAATATGCATAGCGCGGGTTCTTGAAAGCAGGTTTGGCATTTCCAGATCAAGCTCTTTCCATGGTAATCATCTTTGTTAACTTTAAACGAGCACGGACAATTAATTGAACCAATATTTGTGTTCATGTTTGTTCATATAAAGAATGAACATATTCATGTTCGTTTGTTAAAAATGTATACGAATAGTTCACTAACGTAAATGAACATAACTGAATAAACATAAACGAACAAATATGAACAAGTGTAAACAAACACAATCAAACATAAACAAGCACAAATGAACAAATATAAAACTTAAACGAACAAACATAAATAAATGTTTATAAATACAAATATGATTTAATTATCTATTATTATTTGAACGAACATAAGCGCACAAACATAATATGAATGTTTAAAAATTATTCCCTGGAATATTTTATCGCAGGTTTTTTATTAAGTTTGATGCGAGATTGCATATTTTAGCAATCTTTTTTATGCACCTAGGATCAATAATTTGGGTGTGACAGTTGTATGTGTGATTTTGTGTTTAATGGACTGCAATTTGTACATTAATTAATGGTTGAAGAAATTTGATACTTGATTGAAAAAATTAGTGGTTGGAAGTTGGAAGCTCAGTTTAGGAATCTTTTGATCCTTATTAGTGTTTGATTTTAAGTTACAAGGTGTCGTTGAAACTACTTTTTGCAAACTGGACTCAGTTTAGGAATTATTTAAAGACAAGGTGCTGATCTAGAAGTGTGTGATGGCTTGATTTGTTCTTTTATTTGGTAACTCAGACCTGAATAGTGGTTGGTTGGTATGATTCACATAGTGTTTTCACTTGTGTTGTCGAAACAAGATGCAAGGTAATACAATAAAACATGGTTAAAGAGAGTTAATTTCAAGTTATTTACCTCTGTAGTATGGTATCATGTTACGTATTTTGATCTCCAAAAAATCACAATTTAAACTTTATAGAGCATGGATGACCTGAGTACCTTGAAAACGAGCATAATTAATCTTGTTGAACTTGCAGGGTTAGAAAGACAGAAGTGGACCAGAGCAGCAGGAGAGCGGTTAAAAGAAGCTGGGAATAGTAACTGTTCTCTATCACAGCTCGGATAGGGAATCTGACAATTGTTCTGCCTTTTCTAAGTTGATTGTATATTGAATTAAACAATTTGTTTCTTTTGCAGGAATTTGATAAACATTCCAACTGTGGTTTCTCAAAGTGGAAAACATATGCACATCTCTTGAGTATAATGCAAAGACTGCCATGCTCTGTGCCATATATCTTGTAAGCTGATCTATACTGTTTAATTATTTTTTAGTAAAAAAAAATTTCTGCCTAAATTCATATCTCTAGCCATTTTTTTTTACCTTAAATCTCAAGCAAAATGGTAAAACCAAAACCAAAGCAAAGCAGAAACCCCAAAAACTGAAACCAAACGGTCTTTAAAAACTCAAAATCAAAATTTCGTTTTTTTGGTTCGATTTGAATATAAAACTCCTTTTGTGCATCCCTACTGAGAATGAATTTAGGCCCAAAAGGGTACAACGGTCGTTATGAATGCTTACTTGTTTTCGTTTATTATTATTATTATTGTTATTGTTATTTGGTTGAAAACATGTCATATTGTTTTCGGACATAAAGTGAATTTTTAAATTTTTATTAAGTGAAATCTCAAGTGTTGCATCAGGTGCATAGTTAGTTACCTAATTCTCTAGGGAGGCCATAAATTTTGTATTTGCACGGTTCGTACCAAAATGAGCTTAGCGCCCCCCTGAACCAAATACGTCCCCCTTGCGTACCCATACTGGAGGGAACCACGAATTAGTAACTGTGGTCAGGTGGTCATATATATAGGGGCATGCATTGTTCGGTTCTGGTCAGATTGGGCTCAAACTAAATGCAAAACTCACATTTCAGTTTTTTAGTTGATGAAAACCGTTCGGTTTTGTGATTTTGGTTTGGATTCATATCTGTTTTGTTTTTTCGGTTTTGGTTCGGGTCGGATTTGTGTTTTCGGTTTGTGACTTAGTCTGGTTCGTTTTCAGTTTTAATGGTTGGCCTTGAAAATTCGGGCAAAAAAAAATTGGCCAAAAAGAAGATTTGGGCCTAAAACTTTGCGACTATATATTTTTGCTAAGAAATAATTATATGATTATTATAAATTTGGGCTAAAATATGTAGGTAACACTATTTTTTCTAATTTTTTAAGTTACTTAAAATTCATGAGTGGGATTTCATTTGGTAGGTTTGTTTGCTTGCCATAAGTTTCTTAAAATTCAATTTTAAAAATAAAAAAATCAATGAATTTGGTTAGATTATGTGATTTTTATTTATAATAAAGGTCACAAAAGTGAAAAAGTTTATTAATTGTTGACTTTGACTTTGAATTTTGGGGTTGGTACTTTGCAGTATGAAGATGAAGATAAGGATATGGAGATGCTTGCAAGAGAGAGTGATCATGTTGCAGCTGTGAACATGCAAAATTAGCTGGTTGGAAGGTATGAGGTGAAATACTTATTTGCCCATCATCTTTGCTTTTGCTTCATGGGGAAATGCTAATGTGAGTACAAACAGGGTTAAAGTTGTAGTTGGATTACTCTGGGACGGCTAGAAACCGGCTTTGGATCGATGGTATTCTGGGATGCTAGAGAAGCTGTAGAACGGCTAACCGGGAGGCCCGTGAAAGTGCATCTGTTTAGGCTCGTTTACAGTTCGAACGTGTTGCAGTTTTAAAAAGCCCAAACTGAAGCTCGTGAGAGGGTTGCAACTGATGCAAAGGAAAGATCAGAACGGGTTGACAATGAGCCTAGAAAAAGATATATAGAGAGTATTGAAGCCTGGTCAGTCCATTGCTGCATATGAGTGGTGTGTTTGACCCAAATATTAGTTATTACATTTCATGAATTGGCATTTCTGCATTAGGTATTTGCAGTTGGCTCATTTACATATATGTAGTGCTGTTTAAAATGCTCATCGCTCGATTAAAGTTGGCTCTTTTACAGCTCGTTTGTAAACGAGCCGAGCCAGCTTAGGTTGTAAATGAGCTGAGCCTGAGCCAAGGTAAGCTCAACTTGTTTGGAACTCACAATCCACTTAGAGACCTATGTTGATTCGATTTAAATATTTGGCTGAATCAAGCTTAATTTGGTATGTTATTTAATGCTACTTTTGTAAAGTGCAAAATTTTTAGTTTATTTTATATACAAAAGCCTTAACTTTTTAGAAAAAAAATGGGTTATAAGTTAATAAAATTTGGGCTTTCATTTAAGCGAGCCGACTAACAGGTTGACCAATGAGCCAAAAGGCCGAGCTTACATAGGCTCAAGCTTGGCTCGTTTACGAACTATGCGGCTCGGCTTATGTCCCACCTTATGTTCCTAGGTGACTTAAAATATATGCAAATTTTATGTTCTTATATTATCATTCTCAAGTAGCTTGCGCCCGGCTTGCTTTGCTTACACCTTCATTCTGTTAGCTTGAATTCCTATATACCTTTGTTTTCATGTTATATTATCAGCTATGTAAATTTTTTTTGATATGATTAAGATGAGGCATAACTTAGGTATGTCCTTTTAATCATATTGCAGTCTTGCATACTTGATGTGTAAATGATGGCGGACAAGGCAGTGATAAGTTTATCACTTTCTTTGTTTTTCAAATTACCGAACGTTTCATGTATAACATGTATTTTTTAAGGTTATATTATTGTTGGTACTATTTTAAACGAAGGTTAGAAGACTTTCAGCATGTGAAACAATGTGTTTGGCTACTATAATTTTGAAGTGACAAAACTGGAACAGTGACATTAAACATGGTTAGTCCCTTTGATTTCTTGTATTATATTATCATTTTTATTAGTAATTTCATTATATATTTCTGTTAATTGTTTTCAGATGCTAGGTATGCCTGCACTCTTGAGAAACAAATCATAATCCGTGATCCGAAGACTTCTAATATGCTGCTTCATGAGGTATAGCTTGCTGCATTAGTTAATTATAAGATAGTTTTAAAGACTTTCTATTGAATGTTGCTTTTCTAATTTATTATTCCTTTGTAAGACTTAGGCGAGGCGAAAGTATCCTGGATAGATTTCAAGAAGTATTTAAATGTTAGTAAGTGGGGTATTATTTTGTGCCCCATCTCTTAAAACTATGTTTCAGTGTGAAGTTGATTTTGGATGTGTAGAAATTAATGGGAAGTTGATTGGATTTGTAGAAATTAATGGGATCTGTGTTTTGTAAAGAGAGACATATTTTTATATATAGTAACAATAACACTAGCAATTTGTGCGAAAAAAGTAGATGGCATTACCACGAAATGGATATGAGTTGATGCAATTGCTACTTAAATGTCATGTCTTACTATTTTTTATTTTGCTTTTTCTTAGAAAGGAAAAAAAGAATTAGACACTCATCTCATGCCTAAGTATGATGGTTGTTTATGTCATTAAGAAAGAGTTTAGACTTATAAGTCTGTCTTTCACATTTACTTTGTATAAATAATTTAAAAATTAAATGAGTTAAAGGTTAAATTTCGTCATTATAACAAACACAAATACCGATCAAATGCCAACTGCAACGTGTCTGTAATTCTCATTAACAGAAGTACTATACAATGTATCATGATAGGATTAATAAACTAACAGAAATGAGCATAGTGTTGCAAAGTATATTACCGCTGCATCGCGCGGGCATCTACTAGTATATATATATATATATAAACAAAAACCCAAAAATCCTATATGTCGCGATGTAGTCGCTTCCTCTTTTTATGGATGCCACCAGATTTCTTGATTTTTAAATGGAGACCTCTTATTGATTTAACCCAAATTTATGGGTATGGGTCTTACCAAAACCAGATAGCTCTTAAACGGGTTATAACATCTCATTAAATTAAAAATTAATCTTACCAATCATTTGATATGAAAATCCTACAAAATAGGAATATACTAAAATTTAATATCTAATTTAAAAAGAAAAGGATATTATTTATAATTAATAAACAATTTTATAGTAAAAAACATAAGCTAGTCATGGGTCACCAAATCCAGATAGTTTTTAAACAGGTTATAACATATCATTTATTTATGAAACCTTTTCATCATTAAACCCTAAGTATATTATTAACTTTCTTACAATAAAGAAAATTAAAATCCAAAAAATAAATATTAAAAAACGAAAAATGTAAAACAACCATTCTCTCAAGCCATCAGATTACTTAATTTGTAAATGAAGGCTTCTCACGCATTTGACCCGAATTCACGGGTAAAGGTCTCACCAAACCCAGATAGCTCTTAAACGGGTTATAACATCTCATTATATTAAAAAAATAATCTCATCAGATATTTGATATGAAAATCTTATAAAATAGGAATATACTAAAAATTAATATCCTATTTTATTTAAAAAAAAGATATTACTTATAATTAAGAACAATTTTATAATAAAGAAAATAAAAACGGGTAATGGGTATCACCAAACCCAGATAGCTTTTAAACCGGATTATAACATATCATTTATTTGTGAAACTATTTAATCATTAAACCTCAAGTATATTAATTATTAACTTTCTTACAATCAGTGTTTTAAAAACTGGTATGAACTGGCCGGTTGAACCGGTTATACCGAATTTTCTTAAGGTCACCGATATTTAAAGTCCGGTATTTTTGGGCGGTTTGCTAGAGCATCGTACCGCCGATTTTTAAAAAAATACCGGTTTAAACCAGCAAACCGGTTTTAAATCCAAAAGATTTTTGATATTTTTTGCAACCCATATTTTTAAAATGACTTTTAATATAGCGGATAAAGTTGAAACGAGTAAACACGATAAACGACGATTAGTTAATCAACCAATTTTGTATCATGCAAATCCATGTTGGTTTATTCACATCTTTTGTAATCGACTAATTTCGTATACAAAGTATATAAACTTTCTATATGACTTGACCATTGTTCATGTGTGATATTTGGTTCAAGTATGATGTTTATTAATGTACTTTTAGGTTATTTTTTGAGCTGAAAGTGTATTTATATGAAATTACAAGGTAAATTATTTAACCCGGTTAAACCTCCCGGTACATTCCGGTTCAACCGGTTGTACCATTTTTGAATCAAATTCGGTACGAGTAAAATACCGGTTTTTAAAACATTGCTTACAATAAATAAACTTAAAATCCAAATATACATATATAAATATTAAAAAACGAATAATGTAAGACAACCCCACGTAATACGGGGGATACATTCTAGTATATATATATAGATATATATATATATATATATATATATATAGGGAGAGGATCAAGAGAAAACTCATTTTTAGAGAGAAAACTTAAAAAACTCCTAAAGAATTATTTTTAATTAAAAATAAAAAAATACTTTCAAAATTCTGTTTTTGCCATTATTCTTATATTTTCTTACCCTTCACTCGAAAAAATTAAAAAAAATATATAAAAATAAAAATAAAAAAAAACCCGCTGTAATGCACATACGTATTACTGTGCGATACCGTTGTATTACACATGTGCATTACTATGTATTTTTAAGTTTGATAGTGTTTAATTGCATATATTCAATATTTATGTGTTGTATATTTGTAGTAGTGTTGTATTATATGGAAAAAAATAATAATAAAATAGAAGTCGATGTAGTGCACATGTGTCTTAATGTAGTATTACACATACGTACTAATGTGTATTCGATGTGCGTATTAGGTGGTGTTTGTTTTTGCTTAAAACATGCAGGAGGCTTATGTCTGCGGGCGTGCAGACATAAGCTTTTGAAGACTGTTTGTTTTTTTTTAAATAAGATTTGCAAACTGTTTTTATGGTCTTAAAAAAGAAACTATTGTTTAACTTCTTCACACATCTTCACATCCTACCAACACCCAATGTCCAACACCACCACCCATCATGCGCCGCCACCACCACCACCATCCGCCACCACCACCACCGCCACCACCACCGTCCATCACCGCCACCACCCACCGTCCACCACCACCACCATCCACCACCCACCACCACCGTCCATCTCCACCACCACCCACCCGTCGGCCACAACCATCGTCCACTACCACCACCCACCCGTCCGCCACCACCACCACCTGCCATCCGCCACCAACACCATCCACCACCCACCACCACTGTCCATCACCACCACCATCCATCACCACCACCACCCCACACCCACCCGTCGGCCACAATCATCGTCCACTACCACCAACCACCATCCGCCACCACCACCCACCACCACCACCTACTATCCGCCACTAACACCGTCGACCACCCACCACCATCACCGTCCATCACTACCACCACCCACCGTCCGCCACCACCACCGTCCACCGCCCACCACCAACTATTTTTCTTGTCAACAGATGTTAAATGACTTCTATCTACCGTGATATGTATGATAGGTAAATAATTTTCAGCTTATGCAGACGATACCCAGTTAATAAAACAAACAGTATTATATTTTTAGATTGCAGACCTTTAGACCACATCTTCAGTTGCAGACATGAAATCAGAATGCAGACAGTTTTTGTCTTCAAAAACAAACAACACCTTCGTCTTATATTGCATATATACAATAGTGTATATCAAATATATGCAATAGTGTTGTATTCTATGCATTACAAACACTTTTGCATATATGCAATGCACACTATTACTCATGTGCACTACACCGATGAGGTTACCGATAAGGTTTTTTTTTATTTTTTTATTTTGGAACCAATAACAACATATAAGAATAATGGAAAAAAAAGAAACTTCAAAAAAATTTTTAAAAAAAAGTTAAAAATAGTTTTTTAGGGGTTTTTAGGAGTTTTTAAGTTTTCTCTTTAAGAGGAGTTTTCACTGGATCCCACCCCTATATATATATATATATATGTATGTATGTATGTATATATATGATGGGTATCATTATATAACTCTTAAATTATTTAAGAACTTGAAGGAACTCTTAATAACTAACGTTTTATATGAAAAAAATATTATATGCTAATGTTATTTGAGTGTAGTTTTATCACTTTTTATATCTATATTTACGATTACAATTATGAATTAGTTTTTACACATATCTAAATTTGTTTTACATATTTGTACATTTGTTGTTATATAAATTTTATACATATGTAAACTTGTGGTTAATATATGTAATAAAAAATTTATATATAAAATATGGTAAAACTAGTCTCAAACAATGTTAAAATATGAAAAAAAAACTAAAAAAAATGTTTGGTTGTTATAAGTTCCTAAAAGTTCTTAATTTTTTTAGAGTTCTGAAATGATACTAACCCTATACATATAAACAAAATTGAAAAATTTTAAATGGGTTGGGTTTGAAAAGTAACGAATGTTACAGGATTCACAACTTTTAGAAATTTCGTTCTAAAATTAAAATAAAAATAAAATTTTAAAAGAAGACAACTAATACATGGAGTTGTTAAAGTTTTAACACTTTTTGAATGGCCCGAAAGACGCCACAAATGGGAATATGAAAATGACACTTATATATAAGATGTACCGGCGGCGTATCCACCATGCCCTTATCATATTGCATTTGTCCCGTCTTTCAAATCATTCCAGGTTTCGAGTTATTGCACACAACGTACTTATTATGTCTTCCATGCGAGAACTTAGATAATTACGTGTCGACCCATAATTACCTTTATTGTCGAATGGTCCACATAATCCATACCATTGTGTGTGTTTTGAAACATATACAATAAATACAATAAAAAAAAACTTGGAAATCAAGAACAATGAACTATAGAAATCAAAATTAACAAAATGTATAAACAAATCTTTGAGATCAAGGATAAGCGAAAAAATTAGGTCCAAATAAATGAAATCAATGAAGTTTTAAATGATATAAACAATGTTATCAAACTTATCACGAAATGAGTGAAACTCTTGAGTAGTATGAAATAATTAGAATAACGAATGAAAACAATTGAAGTCGTGAACATCTCAATAAATGAAATAACGAGGTTGAGAATAACATGAGAAATAAATGTAGCATTGAGGTACAAAATATAAACACGTAAGTCGATAAAGCGTTGGGTCCGAGAATAAGATAGATAAACGAAAATTTAATAATAGAATTGAGTAAGTTCCTTGGAGTAAAAAATGACTCGTTAAACACATAAGTCGATAAAGCGTTGGGTCCGAAAAATAAAATATCAATGTGAATAAAGGCCACACTGAGGTTAAGAATCACCAAATAAATAATTGAAACTTCGAGATCAAAGTAAAACATTTGTCTCAAATTGATAAAACATTGAAATCAAGAATATTTAAACTTCAAAACCAAAATAAAACGCTGATCAAATTGATGAAGCACTGAAATCAAGAATAACAAAATAATTCGAATAAAACCTTGAGCGAAAATAGAACTCATCAAACAATCAAAACTATTCATATAACAATAATAAACTCAGCATGTATATAAACATGTTCATAGTGCCAACTTTCATTAAACGATTACGTTTATGGAAAATTGGTTATAGACCACGAGATTGAAATAACAAAGTAAACCGATTCAAAATGTAACTATGAGTAAAAATTGTTCACTAACTAACGAATAATCAAACTCAATATTAACTTCGTAAACAACCTTCGAAAGAAATTGATATATAGAATTATTTTGATAATGTCCAAACAGAATAATATATATAACAATATATCTATATGAAGAAGAAAGAAATGAAAACAAAAAATAGCTTGTGATGCTTGTCTTCTCGAAGATGGGTTTTGCGGTATGAAATTTATTATGGAGGTGATGGTATGATTTGTTGACGTTGACAAAGGAGGGAAAAGAAATGATTGTTGACATTCGTTTAAGTTTGTGAAAAATTGATTGCAAAACGTGATGTTCAAAGTAAAATAATATTATTTTGCAAAACGTGATGCTCAAAGTAAAATAATATAATTTGTTGACGTTGACAAAGGAGGGAAAAGAAATGACTTTTGGAATTAATTTAAGTTTGTGAAAAATTGATTGCAAAACGTGATGCTCAAAGTAAAATAATATTATTTTGCAAAGAAGTCCTTAGCTAGCGCTAAAGTTTGCGAAACTTTATAAAACTTTTAATGTAAAAGATTTTCTGTTGGGCGGCGCCCTATGAAAATATTATTAAGGATCATGAAAAGATTTTCTGTCTCACTGGCTTAGGACTTGTTTAAAACAAATATTTTATTTAAGGATTTTATTGGAATAATAGCTATGATGATGATGATATATTGGTAATAACCCATTTGGTTTAAATGAATTCTTTTAGAGAAAAATAACTTGATTATACTTTGTATTAACGAAATATTTTGTGAATATATGAATACATATATTTATTAATTGACTAATTAAAATAATCTAGTTTTAAAATTTCAAGTAAGAGGTGTTTATAAGAGAAATAAACGTGGAAAAATATGTGTGAAGAATTTATTTATTTAAACTTTAGGATTGATTCCAAAAAATGAATAAACTTTAAATGGAGAAGGACACGCAGGGTAAGGTATTGCAGGGCGGAAACAAATTAGGCCTTATAGCGGGTATGCTCGAGTTACTACAATAGTAACGAGCTTGAAGTACGAGCATAAGGTAAGGTAAAAGGTTGGGATTAATGGTTGGGTAGCAGGTCTTGGGAATAAATTTGTAGTGTTAAGTATGTATAGTTATGTGGAAAGAGTTGATGAGGTGGCCGAAATTATCATAATTTGAAGCATTGCGGTAGCGGAGTGGTGAAATCACACGTGCTACACAATAGGATGGGTTCCCGTGTAAGTATTTTCGTTGGTTTAGGTTTGAGTATCCAAGAGTTGTGCTGGGTTTGGATTGACTTAGGCATAGCTTTTGGGTTTGAATGCATTGTTGTGGTTAGTGATGAATCTTGGTGTAACGCTCGTTAAATTTCGTTAACTTTCGTTAAGAAGAATCGAGCCTTTGAGTTTTATTTTATCCAAACCGATTTGGCATTCTTAAAGGACCTCCTAGTAATTCTCGAGAGTCGCGTTATTCAACTTTTGGTCCAAGATATTAAAGTATGCAAGTTTGAGTTTTGATTAAAACAGTTTCTGGCAGATTCATAATCGTTTATTGTTTGGTCTGTAACTTGATAAAAATTGATTGTTTTTATCGGTTCTTGATTCCATGATGTTCTACTTTGAGTCTAGTTTCCAGAAAGGTATAATATGTAATTTTTGGATGAGATTTGAATGGTTTTTATGATTTTATAAGATCGTGTGTCAAAGCTGATGCGGGGCGACGGATTCTGGTATGTCTTCCCGACATTATAACTCTTTTTTGACAAGTCCAAATTGGTTGATTCCACTTCTGAAAGTTTACATTTTGAGTTAAGATTACAACCCAATTGAAATCGCTTAATTTGGTTTAGTAAATATTTTTAAACAAATAAAACACTTTTGCTGCGCATTGAAATAGCTGCACGTACCTTGATGTGTTGGAGGAATTTTAATGATTTTTGTGTGCATTGGAAAAATATAAAAAAAATATTTTTAAAAGACTAAGACATTTATTAAACTCTGGTAAAAATTTATAATTTATTTCTATGCTTTTACTATGTAATAAAATACATCTTTGCAAGCTAAAATCTGCTCCTTATACTCGACATTGATCAATTCTTTCGGTTTAGGACTTAACCGGTGACTGACCAAGTGAGGTCCTTTCGGGGCTGTTTTAATTGAAGTTCTTGATCCATCATCTACCTAGGTATGTCTTGTACATCATACTTTAGTATTAGGAGCTTTGGCATTCGTTAGAGTGATATATTGTTGATAATGTGAAAACTAAGTTTCGATTGTCTAGTTTGCTAATTGTTGTGTCTAGCGCGTTGTTTGAGAGGATTAACAACCAATTCAAATTGTGTAGCCTCGGTATGTTATACCGGCTGTGAAAACATAAATTTTTATGTTAATGGGCCTGAATTGGTTGTCGGTTACTCAAACGGGTTGGTACAACACAAATTTGCGTTTATTGGTAGTTTGTGCGTTGTGCTTGCGAATTACGGACCCATCCAACTCGTGCGGTGTCGTGTGGAGTTGTCGGCTGTGATTTTATTAAATTTGGTCCACACGGGGCTGAGTTGGTTGTTAAGTGCTTAAATAACTCGTAAACGCGCATTGTCGTTTCAACTAACAACTTCCGAGGGTAATTTGGGAATCTTTTGTCACCGGGATTATCCGAGGGTGGTTTTGGTAAATACAAGGCCCTGGGGGCTGTTGTAATCGAACTTGGTAAGGCCAAGGCTTTAGGTAAATTAAACCATGCTAGAACGCCTCGTAGGATAAACGAGTCGGTACGGTTAAGTTAGTAATTTATGTGTGCAATCCGACAGGCTTGTGATTGTGGATTGGCTTAGAGCTTCTCTGACTCGTTGGTATTTGTATGACTCATGACAGGTGATTTCATGATGCCCCTTTTCACTCTTTTCAAGTTTTGGGCTAGCATACACACCGAACTGTTTTTACTTAATAAACCGCTTAACAATTTTGCATAGACTCATTTGTACTATGGTATATTTTGTGATGATATTCAAGTATGTATACACATGTGATACCTTATGGCCCATAGGCTTACTTGTAGTATGGTATATCTTGGAATAATATATATACGTATGTTTATACACGTGTTACTATGTGGCCAATGATTGGCGATGTTAATTAGTCGTTATCGACTAAGGATGTTTAGGTATGCCTACTTTGTGTTTGCATACGGTGGATGGAATGTTACATGTTTGGGTTGTACGTGTGCTCGACCCTGATGTTATTACTCGGATGGAATGTTACGTGTTTGGGTTGTACGTGTGCTCGACCCTGATGTTATTACTTGGATGTTATGCCTAGGGATTTAATTATATAGATATATAAGTATGACCACTTATCGTTTATTATGGCCTAACTGCTCATATCCCGTATTTTATTTTAAACCCTTGGAATGATTTATATAATGTTGTTTATTAAAACGTGAACTCATTCAGCTCAAGCTTACTTTGTGTGTATGTTAGTGTGAGTTTCAGGTTAAGAGGAGGATGCTTACCGCTTGGATGTGTTCGAGACTACTCGGTCAGTTGAAGGCATAGCTAGTCAGAAAAAAATTAATAATGAAGACTATTTATTTTTAAGTTATTATTTAACACATTTAAATTTGGTTTTGGGCATATTTCCCAGTTTTTTTTTTGGAACTTGTTTTAGTGCTTGTGAATTTCTGCTGATTTTATACTCTGACTAGTTTTTAAAATGAAATGGGTTGCTTTGAGTTTAAATTTTTGTTAAGTTTTGGGAATTTTGGCACTTATTATTCCGCTGTTATTTACTCTGAATCAGTTTTAAACAAAACGAAATTTTTCTTAGTTTTAAATTTTTTATAAGTTTCTTGTAAGATTACCAACTGTAAGACTCCTGGGATTCAGGTTCTTACACTTGGGTTATCACGGTCGGGGTTACGACGGTCAATTGCCTGATGATTTGGGTTTTCGTTTTTGTGGAGTTAGTTTTGTGGGCAACGCCGAGGAAAACGATAAGACATGCTATGAAGCGTGAAGAATTCAAGTGACATGGAACGTAAATATGAAATTCAAATTAAGAATCAGCTGAAACTTTACGTGAAAGATTCCTAAAATCGGAATTAGTCTTTTATAAATTAATAAAGAAATGAAATTGCATGAAGCAAAATTTGAAATTCCCATGAGTCGGCATGAGTTTTCGTATTTCAATAATAACCTCGAAAATCTTTGAATAAACATAAGAAAATATTTCAAACTTTGAAATAAAAAATATGGATTTAATACAAACTTAATATAAGTAATGAAATCGAATTGAAAATAGAGTGTTCATGTTCCATCATAACTTTTTGAATTTTCAATTAAAACCATAATAATAACTGAATTATATAAAGAGAACGAATTGAAAATCGACAATTCATGTATCACCATGACTTTTCATACTTTTAATTCAAAACAAAAGAAATAATGAGTATAACAAATAAAGAAAACGAATTGAAAATCGACCGAATTTTCAATTTTAAACCCAAAACAGTAAATGCATATATAAATAAAGGGAACGAATTGAAACTCGATGATTCATGCATCACCATGACCTTTCGAATTTTTAAATTATAATAATAGAATTTATAAATAAAGAAAATGGGTTAAACTTGACAATTCATATAATAGCATGAATTTTAGAAATTTCTATGAATATATAAACACTGAAAACAAATTAAAACTCGACTATTCACAAAGCCCAATGACTTTTCAAAACCGCAATATAAACAATTGAATCTTCGGAATCACACGTTGTATGAATTATCATAACTTGTATGTTCCGATAAAAATAAAAAATGCGTAATCAAATCGAACCGAAAGTTGGGTATTCGTGTACAACCACAACTTGTCAGACTTTTAGTTAAAACACATTGTAAAACATTGAGGGTCAGAGTCACATGTCGCATGAACCACCATGACTTGTGTGACATCCTTAGGAGTGTAACCATGTTCTTTTTTACAAATATAACATGGTCACTTTTGAAAGCATAAAGTTGTGATACGTATGTCATTTGGTTTGGTACGCTTTGGCTTAATAGGTTTCATGCCTTTTCCGAACTCTCCAGGTAAGCAACTGGGCACCGTTTCTGATTGGGATTTGTACGCATTGCTTATCCTTAGGTTTCAATAACCTTGGTGTCAATAGTTCGGAAAACAAGCATGTCCCCCTTACAGTTACTACATACCCGCCACGTAGAACCATCTTTAAGAAGAGGAAATATCGAAAACCGAAATAAAATCGATTGAAAATGATTGAAAATCTTCGTTTTAGGCATAAGCCTTGGACTTGTGTGTGTGCTTATGTAAATGAGGTGTAATTGAATCAACAACAATAAAGTAATATAACATGTGCATTGAACAATCACATAATGCCCACGTAATTTCTAATCATGCAACCCTAAGAAATAATTAAAATAAGCTATAACTAACTAGGGCACTACATCTAATGTCATATATTATAGTCACGGCTCAAATACTAATCTGTAACACCATGGCTTAAGCGGAAACGCCCGAGTGTGACCTACAAATTGTTCAAAACATATGTGACAATATTAAGTGACAATATTATCATTAATTAATTTCTACATCAAATACACAAGTTTGAAAACAAAGAATACAAGAAAATATAAATACAACTAAACATTTTGTCCATTTGTTTAAATAACCCCAGTCTAGTATCTTCTCCAAATATCATCCTCTAATGTTTGTACATGTAGCATATATGTATAAAATAATGTCAACTATGTGAATAGTTGGTGAGTTTACACGGTTTGATATAATACGTTAAAGTCATACAAGTCCATGAAACTTGCGAAACCATAAATAAGGGTTCTTTACACTCGAATCAAGGCCCTGAGTGTAAAGAATAAATGAAGGTCCTTTCCAGTTGGGGACAACCCCCAAAAGTAATAAAAGAGTAAAAAAGGGGTGTGAGAAACTCACATTTGAGATTGGAGATCAACTTGAAATAAAAAGCGAAAGCGTGTTAACGAAACCGAAGCAAACGAACTTCGCTAAATATAATTAAAAACAAAACAAAAATTTAACTAATGGGATTGTAAAGTTAATCTAATAACTTAGTTAAAGGGATTTTGAATTATATTGATGCATTTTATAGCATATTATAGCATTTTATAATATAATATTATTTTTAAATTGTAACGGAATTTAATGAGTTGTACTATTTGACATTACAACTATATGCTAATATGAAAGTTATGGTACGTATTTACGGGTTATGTCTTGAAAAAGGATTATGTTGATGAATTAGAGTTAATGGATTAAAGTTTAAACATTCAACGAACTAAAAGCTTAATGAATTAATTTAGAGTAACGGAATTATAAACTAATTTTAACGGTTTAACAAAATATAATATTTAAAACAGTATTTCAACTAATAATTTATTATTTAATAAGGGAATTAATGAAGCACCGATTTTAATACATAACTTTATTTCCGTATATGATTATGTTAGCGTATTAACGAAAGAAAAAGTTAACGCAATGGAATTATAATATTATATTTAACGAGTTTTAGCACTTTAGCGGATATGAAGAGATTGGTTTTTGAAATAAAATTGATAAAATTAATTTATTATTAATTCATTTAACTTAAAAAGATTTTATTTGATTATTAATGATTTTTAAATAATTTATTTTGGGTTATAAATCATAAAGGGAAAGCTTTAAAAAATAAAATAAATGTATGTGTTGAACCGGGTTCGAACCCGGGTCTTACGATTTACATTCATATGCCCTAACCAACTAAGCTAGCATGCTTGTTTAGTTTTAATCAGAATCAAAATAATTTAAACACATCTTAACATGCTCATCTTCAACCTCTTAACCCTAGCAATCTAAATCAACAATTTCCTTCCATGTTTGTCAAATTAAGTTTAGGGTTTTCATTAACCATGAAAAACGATTATAATGCATGTAAAAATTACCTGTAGGTGTTTAGGATTGATGACGAATGGAGACTCTCTGGAAAAATAACTTTGACGAACAATTGGAGATTACAGAAGATATGTTAATGTATTTTGATGATCGTAGTAGGTTTAGACACATGCTAGAAGCCTATTTATAATACCAATTTGATCGTATATGGTTAAATGTTCGTTAATGGGATTTTGACCAAACGGACAAGATCAAGGCCGAATCATTTTCTAAACCCACCAATACCAACTACAACAACAAGAATAAACGCAAACATCAAAACTATGCCCTAACCAACCCAAACCCAACATCAACCAAAATACCCAAAGTAAACCCAACAAAAAGGCATACATGGGAACACATCCTTTGTGTACATGTGTAAGTTTCACCACGATAGTACCGCACAATGTCGCGAAAATTCTTCAAATGTGGTCGCTTCGGCCACTTCATCAACTCTTGTCGAGAACCTATACAAACGTACACAACACAACCCATCCTTCCCACAACCCGCTATTCAACCATTTCACCATCCATATACCCTACCATGTGCTCTTTCACTCCCAACATACGAGCATGCTATCATTGTGGTGACCCAAGCCACCTTTGCAACGCATGGCCAAAACTCGTTTATCAAATCCAAACCTACCCAAATTGAACCAACCAATTTCAAGTTTACCAAGTTCAAACCTCCCAAACGCAAACTCAAGTCGATCAAGTTTTAGCCAACCAAGGTCAACATATACAAGCCCAACCCATCCAAGCTATCCAAACCCAACCGAAGTAAGTCGATCAAACTCGAGAAACTCAAGCCAACTAGGGCACGCAAGGACGTGTGTACTACATCAACGCCAATAAACTTTAGCTTAGAAGTCATGGCACCACCTCACACTAGTCCTTATACCCAAATACCGATCTACCTTTGAGAAGACAAGCGCAACGGGAAACATTTTCTTGCATTTATTATTATTCTCTTTCTTCTGTTCTTTTGTTTTGAATAACGGCTCCATGTACTCAAAATTTTCAATGATATTTATGAAATTATGCTTGCATTTTATTGATCAAATTTACTATTCTCACAAAGCACGACACGCATGTGCATGTATTGTCTATAGAACCTGGTTTGCTTACTTTTTTTCAACTCAATCTAACTGTCTATGACCGGTTACATACAACGTAAACGTTAGTGGAAACCGGGACCATGAACATGGTAATGTACCATCTAATAGCAACAATATTCATACATTTGGTTACCTATGACCGGTTTCCTTAAACCGGGGTTGTATACTTAATTAAGACATAGTTATCTAATAGAAGCCCTATTTATTTATTTATTGATGTTATTATTTCAACAACTTATCGTTTCATTTACGATTTTCCAAAATCTCAAATCAAGTGTTTCAAACTTAATTCCTCCTTTTAGCGGTTAAACTTTCTCAAGATTAATGTAATCTTGTTAATGTCGTTATTTAACTTCCCTTAACCTTGACAATTTCTGGTGATTATCATGTTATGTTTACACGAATTTTGTTTGTCTTTCATGAACCAAATGTTTCATGTATATAACTGATCTATTACAACTCCGGTAATTACTTTCGTTTTGGCTTTAATAGTCCGTTAATTTATTGTGTCATTCAAAGTTCGGTCTTGATATTGTTGATCCTAAGAATCTCGTTATTTCATTATTTGCAATACAAATTTTTTCAATTATTTCGTTAGATATTTTGGCTTCAAGAGTTTTCTTTCGGCTTCAATATCCCATTATTTTGTTTAGTTTTTATTTAAGATTTTATCTCGATTTTCAAAACATTTTCTAATGCATGTTGTTTATGATTTTTAATCCACACAACGGGACAAGCCATGTAGACCATCCAAAGAAATAAGTAATTATGAGTGCACGCGTAATTACCAAAATCCTAACATGGAAATCATAGTGAGTGCGATTGTGTGCGAACAACTTAGAACCTAGAGTGATTTAGGACAACAGTACAAATGTTATATCATATGACGAGATCATGGTGAATACGCTGCTGGTACATCCTATATATATTAATGGACTTGTCATATTACCCATTTGTAGCGTTTTTCGGGTCACTCGACCATTTGTGTTGTTTTGTTTTATCATGTAAATGATTTTGTATTGTGGTTTATTTTTATTGTATTTTTCTTATTGTCTAATTTCGGTACGAAATTTCCAGATGAATGCTATGACTTTCATCAAATTTCAAACCCGAAAACCTGAACCGCTTCATTTTTTTTATTTAATCGGATCCCTGTATTTAATAGAACGACGAATTGTTATTTGGTTAAGTCATTATTATCTTGCTCGAAATTATATTATTCATAAACGAGTTGTTAAAAGTATTATTATATGCAATTTAACCCTAAACTATAGTTTATGCACCTTTTGAACCTAGACCAAACCTCAGGGACCAACCTGCAAAAATAATTCAAAACATCCCCTCCACCCTTCCCTCCCCTCGACCAACGTCAGTTCCCTTTAACTCATAGCGCAGACTGACTGGATCATTTTACACAATAAATACCCCTCTAAAACTCAATTAACGAGTCCCACACCATCCCTTTAGCATCACGACACACACACACCCCTTTATCAATTTTGGCTTAGAGTCGGTTTTCCCAATTGATAATCCAAACGAAGCCAAACCTAGGCTACTCAATCTCGTTCAATTCATATTCATAACAGGACATATCGTCAAGACTCGTCGTGGAACCAACTAGGTCGCTTTAAACGTTACAGTCTTCTCGTTATCGTATCCCTCAATTCATGTGATTTTTTCACACCCCTTTTTACTCATTTACTTTTCAGGGTAGCATGCATGCCTTATTGATGTGCTAAAAGTAGTTATTAATTTATTAACTAAATAAACGCTAATCTAGACACTAAGTAATAATTCTAGACTCTTAACTTAACTAAAACTACTAAGCGGCAAGTGAACCGGTCGACTCTAGTACAGCTAAGTAAGTCCGGATATCGCATCCACGAGATTCTTTTAATTACATAAACTAGCTAATTTAGACTCAACTATATACACGACTATTTATTTATTATTATTGGGGGTGGGGGGTTTACTAAAAATAAGATTAAACTAATATTAAAACTAAAGATGACTTAACTTAGGACTTGGATTTAACTCAGGTAATGATAAACAATCACCTAGGCTAGATTCCCTAATGTATCAATTATCAATTAGTTGGAAAATGCATGTTATGGAACCGGGATCTTAAATTATTCACTTAAAGAAAACCCGAGCAGGACCCCTGACCCTTCTCAAGAAGACCTATGGATTTCTATTAAGTTCTTAAAGGCACCAGTTTAATTAGACTCGTTTACGGTCGCTAATTTATTTTATGATAAGTACCTCTATAAGAAATCCCACTTTACAGCGCGGAAATCAAAGGTAGTTTAAAGTATTCACTCGACTAGATAAACAACGCTGAAAAATCAAAACTAGACGGACTCCTTACAAAGAACTAAATCTAGCAATCTTAAACAACCAAGATTTATCATACAATCTATCACCTCTCAGTTGTTTAGATTAGCAGCACACTTACGTCTATTTGATTTATTAATATTCTTCCTATGGCTTTATTGCAAATCAACCATAAACTAGTCAAAAACACACAGTAGATGACCTAACAGAATCCTATTATATGACAGACAATCACCAAGAAAACTGTGAAACAATAAAACTCTTCAAACAATCCTAAGCACACATATGCATCGAATAAATAACAAGAAACCTCTTACTTAATCATAAACCATAACAAAAACAAAATCCAAAATAAAATCCAACGTAAACAAAAGTTCATCATAAACCTAGGTGGTCTAGGGGTTTAGCTAACAACCATACTCATGAACAAACCAAAATAAATAAGTTTAAACAATAAATTCATGACGAAAATAATATATTCAAACCAATAATAATGATGCTTGGATGAGTAGATATCGAACCCAAACGCTCTATGTTCGAACCAAAGGCTTGGTATCTCTTTTCTTCTTTCTTTGCGATGGAGTGTTTTCCAAAAAGAACCTTTTTGTCCGACTCCCTCTTTTGCGTCTGCCTCTGATTCCCCCTTTCTTTTTGTAGGGTTCTCCTTTTATTTAATCAGGGACTCGGTTAAGACTTGTTTACGTGGGCTTGGAGAGTCTTATTAGTGGACCCCATTCTTTTCTTTAGCATGTCACATTTGATTAGAATACAAAAATATATAGCCAGCACGTTGAACTAACTTCCACATGAACTTGTATCTTACTTTTTATTTGGAACTCGAAGTTCACGCTGGCCTACATCAAATATTATTCTAACATTAGTTATCATGTAAATCAAATTATTGCATTCAAATATTAAACAGTTACATGTCTTATCATGTTTGGTAATCTGGTCATATTAATTTTAAAGAATAGTCGAAACATATAACTTTGCTTAAAATTTTACTTGTTATTTCAAACTCAATGAATATACTCCACTTTAACACGTTGACTCATGAAATCTTCAAAATTCAAATATAAACCTCTTTTATAATAAAGTTAATAAAAATCCACTAAAACCACCTCAAAAGTGTACGAAATATTTATAATATGTATATAATTTAGCTCATATCACTTATTAAAAATTATTATTGTTTGTAGCCTTATTTTACTCAAACTACAATTCACAGCATGTACTTGTGCTATTATGTTCTTACGTGATGTTTATGACGCACTGTGTTATATATTTTTGTCTTTTAGTCTCAGTAGCCTCATATAGCATGATCATATGCCCACCTAGTAGTTGGACTCTGTTTCAAATTGAACGGGCCCTCATCTAATATTTTTACATATTCATCTTTGCTTGATATAATACGCATGCACATGGAATTCTATGATTTTAGCCTCATATATATATATATATGTGTGTGTGTGTGTATTCAAACTTGTGTTAAGCTCACCAACTATTTTATTTGACCATTATTTTGATACATGCTACACGTTGATGTGGTGCAAGGATGAAGAAAACGTAGTTGGACTTTTAGGCTTATTATATAACGAATAATGGTTGTACTTTTGATGTAGTGTAATTTGAAAACAATTATGTACTTGTGATTAATCATAATGAAATAAATATATTGTCACTTTAATTGTGTTACAAACTTATAAGTAATCTGTATCTTACCGTCCCGGCATATAATCCGCTCGAGGTTGGGGTGCTATATGTCACACCCCAACCTAAGGGGGAAATGCCAGGGCATGATCCGATTGTTCATAGCTCGGAGATACTATCATAATATAAAAGTGACAATATCTATTTAATTATTTTATTTCAAATATACACACAACTTTACAAATATTACAAAACAATTCAAATAAGTGATTATAAACGTGATTTAACGATTGTCTTCATTATAACCTATGGTCTTGACTAAATATCCAAACTTCAATTCAAGCAATATGCATATGCGTAGAAAACAAAGTTTGTCAACATAATGTTGAGTGAGAATATCACCAGTTTTGCATGTCAATATAAATAAGCATAACGTGTAAGTGCGGTAAATGAATCAAACCATAAGCAAGTAATGATACCATTGCCAAGCGAATTGGGCGTTGGTAAATAATATGAGAACCCAATACATGGGAGTATGCTAGATCCCTTAGAATATACGAATGAATGAATATTAACACAAGTAAGCATATAACACGTATATTTGATTAAGTCACACACAATTACACGTATGCTACACTCACACACACACACTAGTACGGAACCCGCGCGATGCGACGGAAGACTCATATATGTAGAGTTTTACAATGTTCATAACGTATACTTATACACATGTGTTTTCTATTCAAAAGATACATTCAACTTTCTCTCATTTTCCTCCACCGGACTGGTAGCTGCAAAGAGAAATAGATGAATAAGATCGCCAATAATAATTGTAGCTTTTCATTATTTGCTGCGCATCTCATACATATAGTTTTTATCCAAACAAATTATTAAACTAAAATAAAAAATAACTCTACATGGCAATTCAAGAGCTGCTATTAGAAACTTCTAAATCCAGATTCGTGTTGTCATTAGCCCCCTGTTTCGACTGCATATGACAAAACGAAAATTGGTCAAACGAACATGTAGAAAGTAAGTGGTCTGGTCGCATAATTGAAATGATATTAATGAAGGATTTGGTCCATTTACCATGCAACACCTTCGAAACCGAGGTTGATCATGAACTTCCATGCGTTAATGTTCAGGTTGCAAAATATTACAATTTAGAAATTACTAAGAAAATACAGAACTGCAATCATATAGAAACTCTCAAAATGATTTTTATACTGTATAAAGAAAGCATATATAGCAATCTGTATAAGGTGTCTTCCATTTTGAGACGTGTGAACATAGACGGTGATTTTGTACCTAGCATCTATCTTAGACTGCGAGTCAAAGTCAACATCAGTAAGTCAAAATAAATGTTATTATAAAGTATAGTAAATTTCACATTAGACAATTTTTAAGGTATAGTAAATTTCACATTATCCAAACAAGTCAACATCATAGTTGTCAATAGCGGTGATAGCGGTCGCTATAGCGCGCTACGTAGCGATGTGGATATAGGCCGCTATATACTAAATATCGGTCATTTAGCGTGATATAGCGGTATTTAGGGTTTTTTTTTTTTTTTTTTAATATAAAAAATTGTGGTAACCTATTTTTTAGGCTTGCTTATCAACCAAACAGCTGCACGTTCCACAAATTCCACCGTAAAAGCTTATTTTATGAATATAAAGCCTAATTATTTGCTTAAAAATTTTCTACCTCTTTATCGCTAAATATAAAATAGCGATCGCTATTTACCGCTATTCGCTACGTAGCATATAGGTGACCCGTCGCTATTTACCGCTATTCGCTATTGACAACTATGGTCAACATGAATATTCAGGTTAATAAACTTTCTTTAAAAGTATCTCAGTGGGTAACAATGTTGCAATACAAAACATATGTAAATTTCATGAATAACTTACAGCCCGTTTATCCCAAACTAAGACCGATACTTATTTAAATTACCAGAACTTATTTTGCTTATAACCACCCAAAACAAAATTGATTTTTTTAAATGATCTGGACTCATTTTGCTTAAATCCAGTTCTAACCTGAACACGTTTTGACCGGTGGGGTTGAGTTCATAACCGGGTACGGCATACCTGGTATTCCAATAACCGATTCAAGTTTTATAGGCCGTTACGGATCCGTACATGATTTTTTGGTGCTCCTCTAGTGTAAGGAATTAGCAGCAGTTTTGTCATCTTCAAAGAACTACCTGCATGTTGACCCACTAGGCAGCTCTCCGAACGTTAAACACGGTTTTTACACGCACCAAAAAGAAGATATATACACATTAGACAATTTTTAATCCAACGACCAAATGAAAGTAAACAAACTTTTATGCAATAAAAGTATGACTAAAGTTGACCTGTTTTTTGATAAATTTGAAAACTTCACTCTATGCACTATAGCAAGCAAAATTATTACCTTCTAGTGGTCACAAAACTGGTAAAAGGCGCTTCATTTATGATATACACTCTAAAAACAACTGAAACTTTCACATGAATACATGATAACTATGACATTGTAAAATAAACCACCATTTACGTCTATGCTTAAACAACTGTCATAATTCGTTTGTCTCCTTGCATTACTTAAAATCATTAGTTTCTTTTTTTTTATAGATGATGCTTATCACTCCTTCCCCTCCAGTTTTAACAACTATTATAAAAGATCTCATGTATTCTTTTAAAGAGCAATAAACAAAAAAATAAAAAAAAAAATACAGTTTACGTACCTTCATTTGTGAAGAAGTTGTCTTTCAAAACTAAATAATAAAGTGCAATGGAATATTTAGCAGCCTTTGTTCCCATTGTTTCTAGACCATTAGGATCCTCGTCAAGTGAATACCTGCACTACCCATTTCGTTTTGACCCAAACTTGTTTTAAGCAAAACCACACTCACCTAAACCCATTCTTAACCGAGCCAAAATGATATATTTTTTTAAACAACCCGTTTTCTCCTGAACCCATGTTACTCAACCCGTATTGTCCTGAACCCCAAATTAAAATGATGTTTTTTAAACAACATGAATTAAAATGATGTTTTTAAACTACCTTTATTAATATGATGTTTTTTTAAATGACTCGCTCCCAACTGAACCCATTTAACCCATAAGGCCGTGAAACACAATTCACCTTCTAGAGTAAAATGACACGTAGATGTGGCAAAACAGGCTAAGGGCAAATGGGTTCCGACTGAAACTGTTTAACGGGCAATTGTCCTTTTGTTATTTTAACAAATAATCAATTGTGTTAAATATGATTAAAAAAACTATGAACTATAATATTCTAACTGAGCAAATAAAATGATGTACAGCGTTGTATGCATTAAAATACAATGGGCGACTTTCAACCCATTGGACTCGTTTATTCCATACCGAAAACAACCAATTCATAATATAAAGAATATATATTGGGGTTGTCGGCTTTAACCAAAAACAAAATAAAGAATATATATTTATCTATTTACGATTGGAACCCAGATTACCTGATTTACACACTCACCTTAACTATGTTCGTATCTTGATCTCAACTAAAAGATCCAAGTGTAGTGTATTCAGCAGCCACCTGTAGACTTGTTGGAACTGGAACCAGAGTTGGAATTAGTGCAACTGTTGCTGCATAAACATAAACACAAATGCTTTAAATCATAAACCATCTTGTTTGTTACAAATATGATAAACCCACTACTCACCATCAAGATTGTCTGCTGCCATCTGAACCTCATCTGCATACTTATACCGAATAATTGCAAACCCCCAAGAATCCCAGTCCTAAAATCACCGAAAATATGAATTTGCTAAACCTGTAAAATTAACAGCATATGAAATCTAGTGAATTTTTGGGTTCATGTTAAGAAATCTAAATCAATGCAACATCTTGCGGTTGCTACTCCAGCAGAGCAAGCTTATAACTTAACTCATGTTGTCAAATGTTAATTCATAAGTTTAAATAACACCCTCTATATTCATATTAAATGCAATGCTTCACAACATAAAAGGTTTAAGAAGATTGATGTCTGATGTCGCCAATTCAGTCATGTTTACAGGGAGAGATAAAAAAAGTATTGTTCAAGAGTAAAGTTGCCGCTGTTTAATTTTACATGATACAAGAACCTAAGAAATAGACGATGACTCGGGTCTTATTACTACTATTATTAATAATATTAGAAAATTTATATCCTTTAACTATCACTTGATGAATCACAAGATCTGGATTACCATCAAGAAGACTATCTGATTTAAAAGACAGAAATACCACTGATTTCTTTTATTGTTAAATTTGGCATGCTAACAGCAAAACTAACTTTCTTTCTAACCCACTGTTATGGACATTACTAAAACAATTTAACAAAATAATAAACGATTCTCATGTCAGAAGCTTACCATATAATCATAGTCTTTATCCTCAATCGCAGTACTAAGTTGATTGCATTAGCCATTATAGTCTGAGATTCAAAAATACAAAAAATGTTAGAACAAAATGCTAAGCGAAGAGGGACATGACTGAAAGCAAGCTAAAGCTGTCTAAATCATACATTTCTATCCGTAGACTTGTGCTTCCAGTATTGTGAACGAAAATAAAGTCCTAAAATGGCACATTACACAAGTCCCAAATTATTAGTTTGACCTGAAACAAGCAACTAAATACATAAATCTTCACAATATCATTACTGTTACCATATAATTCTCAAATTCCAATTATGCACCTTATTTCACAATTTTTTAAACCGTGACATGTATTGAATTTCTGTAGGTTTTATATGCAGGTTCATATTGCTCCCGATGTAGAAAATAATAATGTACAAAATATTAAATGGTACCCTTGAATCAGAAAATACCTTACTAAAAATAGACCAAAACGCCTCTATTGCCAAATGATCCTTTTGCAGGCTTTTGAGCCGTTACCAAAATGCCCCTAATGAAGAGCAAATGATGATGTTGAATTGAACCCTATTAACTACATAAACAAATTAAATCTAATTAGCAAACTGGCAATGGGTGACCCTAAACTGTACTAATAAATTCAAAACAAATACTTGCATTACCATATCATTATTAACAAGACAACTGGAAGAATACACCCAACCTACAGCTTGCTATAACAATTAGTCTCTTACATCAAAGCAAATTTAGATGAAAACATGAAAGATTTGGTTAATGATTCAAGGAATGTGTTCAGAAAATATAATTAGAAGAATTGGAAGCCAGGGTAGACAAACCAAAATGAGCAATTGTTGAAAGTTTCGAGTTCTTTACATCAAATTGTAATATCAATTCCTAAGGCACAATTATAATCATGCTAATGGAGGTGAAGGGACTGTTGAATCCCTCCATTTTCCTCGTATGCACCCATGGTGTTTGATGAAAGAGTTGGAAGTGAGATTATAGTTTCTATTGGTGGTGATTACTTAGTAGAATCTGTTAGCAATCTAAAAATCCATATCGCACCTGAATATTGGAAGTTGTCACGCTTATTGGGTAGGTAAACTGATGTTTAAATACAAAAGGATAAAATGTCAACCAAGAAAGTGTGTTCTAAGAACCCTATATGATGCTATTGAATGGAAACCAGGTAGGCGGTATATTCGTTTTAGAATGGCAGTCACAATCTGAGATTTGCAGATGAAGTTGTTGTAGTTATTAAAAAGGGTGTTACTGATTGGCTGAAATTTCTTGTAGTTAAGTATAAAACGGTTGTGAAGGATGGGCTAGTTAAATGGAAATATAATAAATTCAAATGGATTTTGGAAGACGATATTGATATGGTTGCATTTTACCTTATGACCATTGCTTCCTGTCAATTGGCTCTCCTGAAAGAGCTTATGAGTATAATTGGTGGAAATCTTAACAAGTTTCTTATTGCTAGAAAATCTTATAATGAGTTGGAGCTTTTATTATGCTACTTGACTGATCATCGCTTGGTGAAAGACAAATTACCAAAGTTTCCACCTTCATTGTTAGTAGGAGATGTTTTTATAGTTGGGCGGATTTATCTTAGGACCATCTCACAAATTTTTAAACAAGCATATGCGAAAAGCGAAGTTAAGGTTACTATAAGGGTGATCAGAAGCCAATGGTTATGTGAAGTCAAGTTTTGGGCAGGTTGGGTCATAATGGCTGGGAAGATTCACCAAAGTTCAAATGAATATAAATTGTCAAATGTTAGGAAGTCAACAGTTGAATATCATAAGTCAACAACTAATGAAAATGTGAAAGTCAGTGGATGGACAATGAGTAAAAGTCAACGGATGGGCACAAAATCTTAGAATAGATGGAAAGGTTTGGAATTCAAGGTTAAAAATGTATATAAATCTTGTTGGCTTGCATGGGTTACAACTAGAGGTATCTGCCAAATGAAGTATATCAAAAAGAAGCCAATGGTGCATTTATTGCATAAATGGAAGTCCAATTTTTTTTTCTTCTTTTTCCAGCAGCTTGATTCTTGAGGTCAAGAATCTTTTATGGGGGGGAGTATTGTTATGGTCATAATAGTGTAAGGACTAGAGTTGTCATTAGTAATAATATAGGGGCCAAATGTAAAGATTAGTCATCTGTACTTAATCAGTTGAGTCCTTAATGAAAGGTATCGATTAGTTGAATGAACATTCTTTCTTAGTTTCTTCTCTCTAATTCTCTCTCTATCAATTCTGCACGTATCATTAGGTGTACAAATTGCTGCTTCTAAACACATCTTCCTTAACAATATGGCAGTATCCGGAACCCTAATTAGTCGGAAAACCACCAAAAATGGGAATGGGACCTCTCATCCTCTTGTTTGTTCGATTGTACCACCTAAAAACGATTTCAGATAAGAAATCCTTCAAGATTGGACTAATTTTTCAATTTAAGATGAAAGAATCGTGAGTAAGATCTGGGAGCAGGGGACTCCGGATGAACGAACACCTTAATTCTAGTTGTTAGAAGTAATGATGTACCTGTTTTAGCGGTGTAAGAGTGGTGATCGCAAGCCGCCGATCCAGTCACGTATGAGATTTTAAACCTAAATGATATGAATCCGTAGAGGCAACAAAGGTAAACAGAGAGAGACAAAGAAATATTATGAGGGCTCAAAGAGCAAGAAAGCGACGGGAATCGGCGGTTGGTTCAAATTAGTTCAAAAGATTCAATCTATGATACGATTTCAACATCCCCTATGCAATAAGGGTTGTAATATGTGCAAAAACACTTGTACAACTCTTATTTTACAACAACCTAACTTTCTCTCTCTTATATATATTACTAGACGTGAGCCCTCGCGATGCAGCGGGAAACGCGGACTTTGGTAATAACATTACAAGTTTATGTGTGTTCATTGTTAGGTTTGAAACCGTTCAAACCGGTCATTGGTTTGATTTCATGAGTGATTTTTTTCTTTAACTTTTGGCCAGCCGATTTCAATTTTCAACGAGGTGATTTCAGTTTTCGACGACATGGTTTGGCTCACAGTTTAATTTAAAAATCATCAAAACCAGACCGCATACACTCATACGTAAAATGTAGTTTTTTTAACTGAAAAAACTATAGCAATATGATACTCAAATTAAAGATAATAAAACACTCGTTTTTATGGCGCAATGTTTTATAAAAAATATTAACGCATAAAAAAGTTATGACCGTTTCAAAATTTATGGGGGGAAGTTGAGTTAAAAGTGAAAATAAAAGAGTATATAGGTAAAAGAATAAGGGTCATAGTTGTAAATATTGTTTAAATTTACAATAGATGGTTAAATTTAAGGGGGCAAAATTGTAACTATATTTAGTGATTTGAAATTGCATGTGAAACTTATCATTCAAAAAGACTATGTTACCCTTTTCAACATGCTTTGTTGTATTGTAACCTATGTATTAGATTTTGTAATTTACTTAAAAACAAATGTCTTAATTTTCCCATCTCTCCCTCATTACATATAGTATAGATATAGTAGTATAGTTATATATACACACACACACACACACACACATATATATATATAGTATTAAATACGAATAATATGCATATATCCCCAAAATCTTTAGAAAAAGTTGGTAAAATAGGGGAATGATAAACTCACCTTAGATTAAAGACAAACGAATATAAATACGAATAAGTGAGTTAACGAATTAGCGAGTCGTCCACTACACGTCAAACGATATAAATGATTAGAATCTGAAACTCTTAGATATAATAATATAATTAAAAATGAACTCGTTGCCGCTAGAATCAATCTAAACGGACGTTTAGAACTCAAGTTATGTTATATTTAAGATTTAAGTGAGCTGGTACTGACCAGAATCCGAACAGCGATTCGGAAGTCGGGTTTTGGATAGTAACCTTAAAATTTCGTTACGAGAATAAAATTCTTCTGTACCGAACGTTGAATCCGACCAGAAGTATGAGAAGGCGTTAAGCCAAACTTGTTGACTGATTTGCCCTTTAACGAGTTTTAAACGAATTGACTAGTCAATACCCTTCAACCACCGAAATTGATTAAAGGTTATTGACTAGGGAATATGTATGAACGATTTCTATGTTTACAACTTATGGAAAGTGAAAGAATCAAGAGATATGATGAGTCAAAGGTCTATACGCATGCAAAATCAAACGAACAAGCTTGCATCTTCAACAAATAAGCAAAAACCGAGGAGTTTGGTGATGAACAGAGGTAGGTGACGGCTAGGGTTACTATATTAGGGTATGAGGAAAGTTTATGGCAGGAGAAATAAGGAATGTTTATATAGGAATAGCAAAAACGAACCATATTTGGAAGATTTACTCGTTTAAGTAACAAAATACGGTTTTAATGAGAATATCTATGAAATAAACCAAAAGATTGGTTCTTGATCAGTAAGAAATGATTATTATCTTATATTTTAGTTATAATATGTTCTCTTGGTCCTTAATTCACTCAATAATGCTTAAATTACATGATTTTTATACCAAAAATGAACTAGGAAGTAAATCGAACAAAAGATACTACCCAGCTAAGCTATGGCGCTGTGCGATGGGGGTGGGGAGGCTGCCTACGCGGCGCTCTAGCCACCTAGAGGTGGAGTTTCACTAAATGGCAGATTTTGTCGTTGTGTTTTGATTTTTGATCATTTAATGAATTTTTTCATGTTATAAATGGATAATATACAATATGTAAGACACGGAGGACTTAAAGTGAACATTAGGAAACTTAAATATTTATAAGGAAAATTGGTTTTTATTGGTCCCAACTATTTCATTTTGGTCGACGCTGGTCCCAACTTTCATTTTGGCTGGCAATGGTCCCAACTTTAACATTCGTTTCTTCCACCAGTCCGCTACTGATGGAATACTAACTCCATTAAATATTTGCTGATGTGTCCATCTGAGTTGTCAAAAAAACATTACATGGCAGCCAACGTGGATATGGTATTATACTTAACATATTACATTCATAATTCATCCCTAATTCTCCATCAGTACACCCAAATCAAAATCCCTAATTTATCTCAAGAACCCTAATTGAATCATTTAATCAATTACAATCTCAAACCCAGATCATTAGAAGATTTGACAACAAAATGAAGACAATCTGTGTTATAACTTATACCTTAACTGATCGATGGTAAATTCAAATCAGAGCTACTACTACATATGAACTGAAGCTTAGTGTGAAGATGAAATAAAACCAAATGAAAGGCTGAAGTTGCACTACTGCAAAGGCGCAGACAGGGACACAGGTGTTGCTTCTTTTAGTCGTGATGAGAGAAATAATTATGAATTTCAGGTTCTTTTTCATTAGCCACTACATTCGGTCAACAATGGGATACGACGGTGCTAAATGGGAGACGACGGCGCTGATTACGCTTGAGGTGATGATATTCTGCAATGGGAAGGAATTGGGGATGATATTCTGATTAGGGCTTGAGATTGTAATTGATTAGATGATTCAATTAAGGTTCTTAAGATAAATTGGGGATTTTGATTTGGGTGTACTTATGGAGAATTAGGGATGAATTATGAATGTAATATGCTAAATATAATACCATATCCACGTTGGCTGCCATGTAATGTTTTTTTGAAAACTCAGATGGACACATTAGCAAATATTTAACGAAGTTAGTACTTCGTTAGTCGCGGACTGGTAGAAGAAACGAATGTTAAAGTTGGGACTGTTTCCAGTTAACATGAAAGTTGGGACCAACGCCGACCAAAATGAAACAGTTAGGACCAATAAAAACCAATTTTCTTATTTATAATTATTTGGTTTTTGATTATTAATAGAGATCCAAACTATTCCCGGGTTGTAACATTTTGAAATTTTCTAAACCCGTATTCGTTTGAATTTAACCCAACTCGGAATGTTTTGGGATCTTTATTATAAATTAAAAATCAAATGTTTATAAGTAATTAAGTTTATAGTGTTTACTTTAGGCCCTTTATCCTTTACATATTGTTTATTTTCTATTTATTTCCTAAATGTTCAAATATTGACCAAATAACAAACTACAAGGACTAAATATGCAAAAACAGAAACTTCCCTCTCCTGGTTCCCGAAGCGCTGCGCGACAGCACACCCTCAAGGTGGCCGCACGGCGCCATGGTGCAACCGGTCAGATCGTGTTGTTATTTTTGGTTCTTAGTTCGTTTTTAGCATCGAATCACTTATTTTAGGACAAAATCGAGTTAATTAAACCCCAAGAAAAGGATTATAACTAAAATACAAGTCCATATTTATAAATTACTGATCATGCATGAAATATACAACTTATTTCATTGATCTAGTAATTAAATACATATTTGGTTTCCTAAACAAGTGAATTTACTAAATATGGTTCGTTTTAGTGTTATCTATATAAACAATCCTCATAATCTCTGTCATAAACTTTCCTCATACCCTAATATACTAATCCTAGCCGTCACATGCCTCTGCTCATCATAAATTCTTCGGTTTTCGCATTATTGTTGAAGATACATGCTTAATCGGTTGACTTTGCTTATGCATGGACCTTTGACTCATCGTTTCTGTTGATCCTTTCACTTTCCGGATAAGTTGTAAACATATAAAATTGTTCATACATATTCCCTAGTCAATAAACTTCAATCAATTTCGGTGACTGAAGGGTGTTGACGGGTTAATTCGTTTAAAACTCGTTAAAGGGCAAAATAGTCAACTTGTTTTACTTAACGTTTTCTCATAATTCTGGTCGGATTCAACATTTGGTCCAGAAGACTTTTATTCTTGTAACTAAATTTTAAGGCTACTGACCAAAACTCGACTTCCGACTCGCTGTTTGGATTCTGGTCAGTACCAGCTCGCTTAAATCTTAAAACAAACATAACTTAAATTCTAAACATCCGTTTTGGTTGATTCCAGGGGCATCGAGTTCGTATTTACTTATATTATCATATCCTAAAGTCTCAGGTTCTGATTTGTTTATACCATTTGACATGTAGTGGACGACTCGCTTATTTGTTAACTCGCTTATTCGTATTTATATTCGCTTGTCATTAATCTAAGGTGAGTTTTATCATTCCCCTATTTTACTCAATTTTCATAATTGTTTGGGGACATATGCGTATGTCATATTATATATATATATATATATATATATATATATATATATATATATATCAAAAATAGCAAATGTGTAATTGTGTGTGATTAATCAAATATACTTGTTATGTGCATACTTGTTTATATGCGCATTCGTGTTCGGAGAGGTCCCGCATATTCCCTTGTATAGGGTTCCCATATTATTGACCAACGCCCGATTCGCTTGGCAACAGTCTTATTATTATTTGCTCATGGTTGATTTACCGGCGCCCGATTCGCTTGGCAATGGTTTAGTCGACAACTTATTTGCTCATGGTTTGATTTCATTACCACATTTATTACGTTTTGCTTACTTCTCTTATTTATTATATTAACATTATTTTATTGCAAAACTGGTGATAAACTCTGGTTTTTACACATATGCCGGTTGCTTTTGAATTGAAGTTGAAGCATGGACACTTAGAAAGACCTTAGGGTTTTAATGAAGAAAAACATGAATTTAAATTTGTTATATATATTTATTTGAATTTTTTTGTTATATTTGGATATTGTGTATAGATTTGAAATAAAATAATTAATTAGATATTGTCATTTAAATTTATGATAGCATCTTCGAGCTGTGAGTAATCGGATCACGCCCTGGTATTTCCGCCTTAGGTTTGGGTGTGACATGGGTGGTGTTAAACGTAAACGAATACGGGTTTGAAAAATTCGAAATGTTACAAGCGATATCAGATTCACTCCTATGCTGTTCTGGATGGTGGGACAAACCTTATCAAGGATGGTGAGACCCCGTGGTGTCGAGAGGTACACCTTAGGCAAATCCCTCATCTTGGATGGGATGGTGGGCAAACCTCATCAAGGACGATGAGTCCAAAAGATGGGAGGGGGGGTTGTTTGTAACACGCTAGGCGAATCCCATATCAGCCGTGGATCCTTGGTTCATAAGTAAATGTTTCGCCTCTTAAATTGCCAACGCGTTTTGGGTTTAATGCTAATGGACAGGAGGAGAGGTCCAATTTACACCAATGTGAACCTATCATCATATGCCAATGTTAACTGAACCTGTTATCATATGCCAATGTGACTTTAAATTTTCCGTGGTTCGAGGGTGTCACCATGTTCATTACAAAAATACTTTTAGATACGAGCCTAGAATTGGTGTTTTTTTGGCTGTTGTCGATATTCGAGTTGACAGCGGAGTCAATTTACGCATAGGCTATAAGTACTTTTTCATCAACACTCTATCTATGCATCATGACTTTTGGCTTAGAAGATGACTTGACTGTAGGTTTCTACTCAAAGGAGCCACAGTGGATGGGGACGTTGTTATTAGCGATTGAGTAGATGAAGGTGATGAATACAATGCGTACATGTTAAGCCATTTAAGAATTTATGGTGGAAACTGAACTGGTTGAGCATTTGGGAAGTTTTCGTATTTTTGCATCATGTAGTTCGGGAGTTGGAATGAAAACCAAATCCCATCGATGGATTTTGTAATTGGCTCAGGTTTGGGGTCAGGATGAGTTAGCTCAGGTTGTGAGTCGAGATAGCATCTTCTAGCGATTTTTGAAATGAAGTTTCATTATCCATTCTATTATGTGAATTTTTTCAGAGCATAAGGTGCAATTTATTGATATGCTAAAAGTAGTTATATATAAAAACACGCTAATCTACACACTAAGTAATAAATTCTAGACTCTTAAACTTAACTAAACTACTAACCGACAAGTGAACCGATCGACTCTAGTAAAGCTAAGTAAGTCTGGATATTGAACCCACATGACTCTTTAAATTACGTTAACTAACTAAATTAGACTTAACTACAAACACGACTATTTATTTATTATTATTTTAAAGGGGGGTTTTATTAAACTAATTTAAACTAATTAATAAAACTAAAGACGACTAAACTTAGAACGTGGACATAATTCAGATGATGAGAAAACTACCTAGACTAGAATCCCCTAAATTTCAGTTATGAACCGGGAAAATGTTTAGTTATGGAATTGGGATCGTAAAATAGATACTTAAGAGAAAACCCGAACAGGACCTCTGACCCTTCTCAAGAGGCACCTATGGGTTTCTAATAAGTTTTAACGCACACCAGTATTAAAAATCAAGTTTC